>NC_035438.2:130095365-130359167 GCF_002127325.2 Helianthus annuus | reverse complement strand
AAATTTAAGAATGTGTTTAGTGACGGCATCAGATTCCTAATTGATGGAGAAAGGTCTGGTGGCAAGAAAAGCTGCTTCTAGGAGGTTGTCAAGTGTTTTCGCTCGACGATTCCATTCTTGGGTAGTTGGCTTGGCCCTTATTCCTGTAACTCCAATCCTCGCCCGTTATATCCCATTTTAATTTTAACCATTGTGAACCTTACGCCTTTTTTACTCTCTAATCGAGGTTCTCGGCATTGAAAAATTTTCGTAAACTAAATCACACGTGTATACGTAGACATTTAAGAGATATACAGTCAAGAAAATCAAGGGCAATGGTGATATATATGCGGATTAGACACCAAAAAAAACACTCAACAAATGGCTACAATTTAAGGAATGTGTTTAGTGATGGTATCAGGTTGCTAATTGATGAAGAAAGGTCTGGTGGCAAGAAAAGCTGCTTCTAGGAGTTTGTCAAGTGTTTTCGCTCGACGATTCCATTCTTGGGTGGTTGGTTTGGCCCTTGTTCCTGTAACTCGAATCCTAGCCCTATATATCCCATTTTAATTTTACCCTATTGTGAACCTTACGCCTTTTTTACTTTCTGATCGAGGTACTCAGCATTGAAAAATCTTCATAAACTAAATCACATGTGTATATGTTGACATTTAAAAGATATACAGTCATGAAAATCAAGGGCAATGGTGATATATATGCGGATTAGACACCAAAAAAAAACACTCAACAAATAGCTACAATTTATGGAATGTGTTTAGTGACGGCATCAGATTCTAAATAGATGGAGAAAGGTCTGGTGGCAAGAAAAGCTTCTTCTAGGAGGTTGTCAAGTGTTTTCGCTCGACGATTCCATTCTTGGGTGGTTGGTTTGGCCCTTATTCATGTAACTCGAATCCTAGCCCGGTATATCCCATTTTAATTTTACACCATTGTGAACCATTCGTCTTTTTTACTCTCTGATCGAGGTTCTTGGCATTGAAAAATCTTCGTAAACTAAATCACACGTGTATATGTAGACATTTAAGAGATATACAGTCAAGAAAATCAAGGGCAATGGTGATATATATG
This sequence comes from Helianthus annuus, assembly GCF_002127325.2. NCBI lineage: Eukaryota > Viridiplantae > Streptophyta > Magnoliopsida > Asterales > Asteraceae > Helianthus > Helianthus annuus. Next base: position 130,358,099 of record NC_035438.2, on the reverse strand, counting down.
CGGATTAGACACCAAAAAAAACACTTAACAAATGGCTACAATTTAAGGAATGTGTTTAGTGACGGCATCAGGTTCCTAATTGATGGAGAAAGGTCTGTTGGCAAAAAAAAGCTGCTTCTAGGAGGTTGTCAATTGTTTTCGCTCGACGATTCCATTCTTGGGTGGTTGGTTTGGCCCTTGTGCCAGTAACTCGAATCCCGGCCCGGTATATCCCATTTTAATTTTACACCGTTGTAAACCTTACGCCTTTTTTACTCTCTGATCGAGGTTCTCGGCATTGAAAAACTTCGTAAACTAAATAACACGTGTATATGTTGACATTTAACAGATATATACAGTCAAGAAAATCAAGAGAGTTGGTGATATATATGCGGATTTGACACCAAAAAGAAACACTCAACAAATGGCTACAATTTAACGAATATGTTTAGTGACGGCATCAGATTCCTAAATGATGGAGAAAGGTCTGGTGGCAAGAAAAGCTGCTTCTAGGAGGTTGTCAAGTGTTTTCGCTCGACGATTCCATTCTTGGGTGGTTGGTTTGGCACTTGTTCCTGTAACTCGAATCCTAGCCCGGTATATCCCATTTTAATTTTACACCATTGTGAACCTTACGCCTTTTTTACTCTCTGATCGAGGTTCTTGGCATTGAAAAATCTCCGTAAACTAAATCACACGTGTATATGTTGACATTTAAGAGATATATAGTCAAGAAAATCATGGGCAATGGTGATATATATGCGGATTAGACACCAAAAAAAACACTCAACAAATGGCTAGAATTTAAGGAATGTGTTTAGTGATGGCATCAGATTCCTAATTGATGGAGAAAGGTCTGGTGGCAAGAAAAGCTGCTTCTAGGAGGTTGTCAAGTGTTTTCGCTCGACGATTCCATTCTTGGGTGGTTGGTTTGGCCCTTGTTCCTGTAACTCGTATCCTAGCCCGGTATATCCAATTTTAATTTTACACCATTGTGAACCTTACGCCTTTTTTACTCTCTGATCGAGGTTCTCGGCATTGAAAAATCTTCATAAACTAAATCACACGTGTATATGTTGACATTTAAGAGATATACAGCCAAGAAAATCAAGGGCACTAGTGATATATATGTCGATTAGACGCCAAAAAAAACACTCAACAAATGGCTACAATTTAAGGAATGTGTTTAGTGTCGGCATCAGATTCCTAATTAATGGAGAAAGGTCTGGTGGCAAGAGAAGCTGCTTCTAGGAGGTTGTCAATTGTTTTCGCTCGACGATTCCATTCTTGGGTGGTTGGTTTGGCCCTTGTTCCTGTAACTCGAATCCTAGCCCGGTATCACCATTGTGAACCTTATGCCTTTTTTACTCTCTGATCGAGGTTCTCGGCATTGAAAAATCTTCGAAAACTAAATCACACGTGTATATGTTGACATTTAAGAGATATACAGTCAAGAAAATCAACGGCAATGGTGATATATATGCGGATTAGACACAAAAAAAAAACTCTCAACAAATGGCTAGAATTTAAGGAATGTGTTTAGTGACGGCATCAGATTCTAAATAGATGGAGAAAGGTCTGGTGGCAAGAAAAGCTGCTTCTAGAAGGTTGTCAAGTGTTTTCGCTCGACGATTCCATTCTTGGGTGGTTGGTTTGGCCCTTGTTCCTGTAACTCGAATCCTAGCCCGGTATATCCCATTTTAATTTTACACCATTGTGAACCATTCGTCTTTTTTACTCTCTGATCGAGGTTCTCGGCATTGAAAAATCTTCGTAAACTAAATCACACGTGTATATGTTGACGTTTAAGAGATATACAGTCAAGAAAATCAAGGGCAATGGTGATATATATGTGGATTTGACACGAAAAAAACACTCAACAAATGGATACAATTTAAAAAATGTGTTTAGTGACGGCATCAGATTCCTAATTGATGGAGAAAGGTCTGGTGGTAAGAAAAGCTGCTTCTAGGAGGTTGTCAAGTGTTTTCGCTCGACGATTCCATTCTTGGGTAGTTGGCTTGGCCCTTGTTCCTGTAACTCGAATCCTCGCCCGTTATATCCCATTTTAATTTTAACCATTGTGAACCTTACGCCTTTTTTACTCTCTAATCGAGGTTCTCGGCATTGAAAAATTTTCGTAAACTAAATCACACGTGTATATGTAGACATTTAAGAAATATACAGTCAAGAAAATCAAGGGCAATGGTGATATATATGCGGATTAGACACCAAAAAAAACACTCAACAAATGGCTACAATTTAAGGAATGTGTTTAGTGATGGTATCAGGTTGCTAATTGATGAAGAAAGGTCTGGTGGCAAGAAAAGCTGCTTCTAGGAGTTTGTCAAGTGTTTTCGCTCGACGATTCCATTCTTGGGTGGTTGGTTTGGCCCTTGTTCCTGTAACTCGAATCCTAGCCCTGTATATCCCATTTTAATTTTACCCTATTGTGAACCTTACGCCTTTTTTACTTTCTGATCGAGGTACTCGGCATTGAAAAATCTTCATAAACTAAATCACATGTGTATATGTTGACATTTAAAAGATATACAGTCATGAAAATCAAGGGCAATGGTGATATATATGCGGATTAGACACCAAAAAAACACTCAACAAATGGATACAATTTATGGAATGTGTTTAGTGACGGCATCAGATTCCTAATTGATGGATAAAGGTCTGGTGGCAAGAAAAGCTGCTTCTAGGAGGTTGTCAAGTGTTTTCGCTCGACGATTCCATTCTTGGGTGGTTGGTTTGGCCCTTGTTCCTGTAACTCGAATCCTAGCCTGGTATATCCCATTTTAAGTTTTCACCATTGTGAACCTTACGCCTTTTTTACTCTCTGATCGAGGTTCTCGGCATTGAAAAATCTTCATAAATTAAATCACACGTGTATATTGTGACATTTAATAGATATACAGTCAAGAAAATCAAGGGCAATGGTGATATATATGCGGATTAGACACCAAAAAAAACACTCAACAAATGGCTACAATTTAAGGAATGTGTTTAGTGACGGCATCAGATTCCTAAGAGATGGAGAAAGGTCTGGTGGCAAGAAAAGCTCCTTCTAGGAGTTTGTCAAGTGTTTTCACTCGACGATTTCATTCTTGGGTGGTTTGTTTGGCCCTTGTTCCTGTACCTCGAATCATAGCCCGGGATATCCCATTTTAATTTTACACCATTGTGAACCTTACGCCTTTTTTACTCTCTGATCGAGGTTCTCGGCATTGAAAAATCTTCGTAAATTAAATCACACGTGTATATATTGACTTTTAAGAGATATACAGTCAAGAAAATCAAGGGCAATGGTGATATATATGCGGATTAGACACCAAAAAAACACTCAACAAATGGCTACAATTTAAGGAATGTGTTTAGTGACCGCATCAGATTCCTAATTGTGGAGAATGGTCTGGTGGCAAGAAAAGCTGCTTCTAGGAGGTTGTCAAGTGTTTTCGCTCTATGATTCCATTCTTGGATGGTTGGTTTGGCCGTTGTTCCTATAACTCAAATCCTAGCCTGGTATATCCTATTTTAATTTTACACCATCGTGAACCTTACGCCTTTTTTACTCTCTGATCGAGGTTCTCGGCATTAAAAAATCTTCGTAAACTAAATCATACGTGCATATGTTGACATTTAAGAGATATACATTCAAGAAAATCAAGGGCAATGGTGATATATATGCGGATTAGACACCAAAAAAACGCTTAACAAATGGCTACAATTTAAGGAATGTGTTTAGTGACGGCATCAGATTCCTAATTGATGGAGAAAGGTCTGCTGGCAAGAAAAGCTGCTTCTAGGAGGTTGTCAAGTGTTTTTGCTCGACGATTCCATTCTTGGGTGGTTGGTTTGGCCCTTGTTCCTGTAACTCGAATCCTCGCCCGTTATATCCCATTTTAATTTTAACCATTGTGAACCTTACGCCTTTTTTACTCTCTAATCGAAGTTCTCGGCATTGAAAAATTTTCGTAAACTAAATCACACGTGTATATGTAGACATTTAAGAGATATACAGTCAAGAAAATCAAGGGCAATGGTGATATATATGCGGATTAGACACCAAAAAAAACACTCAACAAATGGCTACAATTTAAGGTATGTGTTTAGTGTCGACATCAGGTTCCTAATTGATGAAGAAAGGTCTGGTGGCAAGAAAAGCTGCTTCTAGGAGTTTGTCAAGTGTTTTCGCTCGACGATTCCATTCTTGGGTGGTTGGTTTGGCCCTTGTTCCTGTAACTCGAATCTTAGCCCTGTATATCCCATTTTAATTTTACCCCATTGTGAACCTTACGCCTTTTTTACTTTCTGATCGAGGTACTCGGCATTGAAAAATCTTCATAAACTAAATCACACGTGTATATGTTGACATTTAAAAGATATACAGTCAAGAAAATCAAGGGCAATGGAGATATATATGCGGATTAGACACCAAAAAAAGACACTCAATAAATGGCTACAATTTAAGGAAAGTGTTTAGTGACGGCATCAGATTCCTAATTGATGGATAAAGGTCTGGTGGCAAGAAAAGATGCTTCTAGGAGGTTGTCAAGTGTTTTCGCTCGACGATTCCATTCTTTGGTGGTTGGTTTGGCCCTTGTTCCTGTAACTCGAATCCTAGCCTGGTATATCCCATTTTAAGTTTTCACCATTGTGAACCTTACGCCTTTTTTACTCTCTAATCAAGGTTCTCGGCATTGAAAAAATCTTCATAAACTAAATCACACGTGTATATTGTGACATTTAATAGATATACAGTCAAGAAAATCAAGGGCAATGGTGATATATATGCGGATTAGACACCAAAAAAAAAACCCTCAATAAATGGCTACAATTTAAGGAATGTGTTTAGTGACGGCATCAGATTCCTAAGAGATGGAGAAAGGTCTGGTGGCAAGAAAAGCTGCTTCTAGGAGGTTGTCAAGTGTTTTCACTCGACGATTTCATTCTTGGGTGGTTGGTTTGGCCCTTGTTCCTGTACCTCGAATCCTAGCCCGTGATATCCCATTTTAATTTTACACCATTGTGAACCTTACGCCTTTTTTACTCTCTGATCGAGGTTCTCGGCATTGAAAAATCTTCGTAAACTAAATCACACGTGTATATATTGACTTTTAAGAGATATATTGTCAAGAAAATCAAGGGCAATGGTGATATATATGCGGATTAGACACCAAAAAAAAAAACACTCAACAAATGGCTACAATTTAAGGAATGTGTTTAGTGACTGCATCAGATTCCTAATTGTGGAGAATAGTCTGGTGGTAAGAAAAGCTGCTTCTAGGAGGTTGTCAAGTGTTTTCGCTCTATGATTCCATTCTTGGATGGTTGGTTTGGCCGTTGTTCCTATAACTCAAATCCTAGCCCGGTATATCCCATTTTAATTTTACACCATTGTGAATATTACGCCCTTTTTACTCTCTGATCGAGGTTCTCGGCATTAAAAAATCTTCGTAAACTAAATCATACGTGTATATGTTGACATTTAAGAGATATACAGTCAAGAAAATCAAGGGCAATGGTGATATATATGCGGATTAGACACCAAAAAAAACGCTTAACAAATGGCTACAATTTAAGGAATGTGTTTAGTGACGACATCAGATTCCTAATTGATGGAGAAAGGTCTGGTGGCAAGAAAAGCTGCTTCTAGGAGGTTGTCAAGTGTTTTCGCTCGACGATTCCATTCTTGGGTGGTTGGTTTGGCCCTTATTCCTATAACTCGAATCCTAGCCCGGTATATCCCATTTTAATTTTACACCACTGTGAACCTTACGCCTTTTTACTCTTTGATCGAGGTTCTCGGCATTGAAAATTTTTCGTACACTAAATGACACGTGTATATGTGGACATTTAAGAGATATACAGTCAACAAAATCAAGGGCAATGGTGTTATATATGCGGATTAGACACCAAAAAAAACACTCAACAAATGGCTACAATTTAAGGAATGTGTTTACTGACGGCATCAGATTCCTAATTGATGGAGAAAGGTCTGGTGGCAAGAAAAACTGCTTCTAGGAGGTTGTCAAGTGTTTTCGCTCGACGATTACATTCTTAGGTGGTTGGTTTAGCCCTTGTTCCTGTAACTCGAATCTAGCCCGGTATATCCCATTTTAATTTTACACCCTGGTGAACCTTACGCCTTTTTTACTCTCTGTTCGAGGTTCTCGGCGTTGAAAAATCTTCGTAAACTAAATCGCACGTGTATTATGTTGACATTTAAGAGATATACAGTCAAGAAAATCAAGGGCAATGGTCATATATATGTGGATTAGACACCAAAAAACACACTCAACAAATGGCTACAATTTAAGGAATGTGTTTAGTGACGGCATCAGATTCCTAATTGATGGAGAAAGGTCTGGTGGCAAGAAAAGCTGCTTCTATGAGGTTGTCAAGTGTTTTCGCTCGACGATTCCATTCTTGGGTGGTTGGTTTGGCCCTTGTTCCTGTAACTCGAATCCTAGCCTGGTATATCCCATTTTAATTTTACACCATTGTGAACCTTACGCCTTTTTTACTCTCTGATCGAGGTTCTCGGCATTGAAAAATCTTCATAAACAAAATCACACGTGTATATGTTGACCTTTAAGATATATACAGTCAAGAAAATCAAGGGCAATGGTGATTTATATGCGGATTAGACACACAAAAAAAAACACTCAACAAATGGCTACAATTTAACGAATGTGTTTAGTAACGACATAAGATTCCTAATTGATGGAGAAAGGTCTGGTGGCAAGAAAAGCTGCTTCTAGGAGGTTGTCAAGTGTTTTCGCACGACGATTCCATTCTTGGGTGGTTGGTTTGGCCCTTGTTCCTGTAACTCGAATCCTAGCAAGGTATATCCCATTTTAATTTTACACCATTGTGAACCTTACGCCTTTTTTGCTCTCTGATCGAGGTTCTCGGCATTGAAAAATCTTCATAAACTAAATCACACGTGTATATGTTGACATTTAAGAGATATACAGCCAAGAAAATCAAGGGCAATGGTGATTTATATGCGGATTAGACACACAAAAAAAAACACTCAACAAATGGCTACAATTTAAGGAATATGTTTAGTAACGACATAAGATTCCTAATTGATGGAGAAAGGTCTGGTGGCAAGAAAAGCTGCTTCTAGGAGGTTGTCAAGTGGTTTCGCACGACGATTCCATTCTTGGGTGGTTGGTTTGGCCCTTGTTCCTGTAACTCGAATCCTAGCCCGGTATATCCCATTTTAATTTTACACCATTGTGAACTTTACGCCTTTTTTACTCTCTGATCGAGGTTCTCGGCATTGAAAAATCTTCGTAAACTAAATCACACGTGTATATGTTGACATTTAAGAGATATACAGTCAAGAAAATGAAGGGCAATGGTGATATATATGCGGATTAGACACCAAAAAAACTCAACAAATGGCTACAATTTAAGGAATGAGTTTGTGACGGCATCTGATTCCTAATTGATGGAGAAAGGTCTGGTGGCAAGAAAAGCTGCTTCTAGGAGGTTGTCAAGTGTTTTCGCTCGACGATTCCATTATTGGGTGGTTGGTTTGGCCCTTGTTCTTGTAACTCGAATCCTATCCCGATATATCCCATTTTAATTTTACACCATTGTGAACCTTACACCTTTTTTACTCTCTGATCGAGGTTCTCGGCATTGACATTCCAGTGGAGCCTCCTCTTGACGAAATGCAAGAAGTGCCGGTGGAGGTTACACCCCCTCAAACTGATGCCAACGAGCCCGCCTTTCTTCTCCCAAGGGAGATAGAAGAATGGCTCGCCGACGTGTGAGGGACCCATGTCCGGAGGAAGAAGTTCTTCAAGCCGCATCCAACCGAGAGAATTATCTTTTCAAAAATTTTTCTAATAGAATAAACTTTAGCTAGAACTTCTTGGTTTAGACTTCTTGTGTTTCTTTTGACCTATTTATCTAGAATTTTAACTTATTAGGATTATTATGTAACTTTCTCTATTTGAATGAATGATGGTTTTAATTAATTTGGTGTTTGGATGATGTTGTAATGGATAAAACAAACTCGGGATGGTGAAGGATACCAAGGGAAACTTGAACCAACACCCCATGCACAAAAACAGGGCCACCCGACAATTTTTCTTCACTACAGCAAGATCAGCACGGGGCCGTGCTCAACCATCTGCAGAAAAAATGCCCAGTTCAGGTACCTGGACACGGGGCGTGCTCACTGAACAGTCTCCCGTGTCCAGCCTTCTGTTACTTTGTTTTATTTTCTGTTACTGGCGATCTGAACACGGGGCCGTGCCCGGACACCACGGGGCCGTGTCCAGACGCCCAGTAACATAAATTTTTGCTTTTTCATATCTTTTTATACATTCAATCAACCTAAAAACTTATTTTTGGGACACATTAAGGACAATGTGTAATTTGTGGGAGGGATGCTAAAACCTTGAATTTTGCAAGTCCTAATTACAAGCCTTACACAAAACTCTATTGGAACCGCTAATCATCCCAATTTTTTTCAAAAAAATTTCATTTTTTTTACTTGTCTAGGTTTAATTTGGAATTTCAAGTTCTAAAAAGGTTATATTTTTACAAATTTACAACCGATAGCGTCGTGATAAAAAGAACCAACATAAGAAAATTATGCAACGGCATGACAAACCTAGTTAAAATTTGATTATATATACTTGATCACATAAAAACTCATTCCCACAAAAACATGAGTTTTGAGCCTTTATTGAGCATACAAATATGCATCTTTAAACTAAATGCTCATTTTTCGTTTCTTGTGTGAATAGCTGATGCGTGCGTAGTGTAATATAATTTATATATATAATTAAGCCATTTTTACACCTTTAGCCAAGTTTTAAATTTATAAAACACGATATTCACTAACGCTAAACACACATATGGGCAAGTGCACCCATCGTGGACGTAGTATAGTGTTGGTAAGATACCGAGGTCGTCCAAGGACACAAGAGCTTTTAGTACCGGTTTATCCTCAACGTCTAATCAAATCAAAAAGTTAGAAAAATGTTTTTAAACTAAGAAAATAAAAACTAACTAAATGCTGAAAAATAAAAATAAAATAAAAACAGATAGACAAGATGAATCACTTGGATCCGACTCGTGTATTAGTATAACCTTTGATTATTTTCGCACTTTTGCACTTGTTTAAGAGATTATCTTAGTTATTGTAGTAGGCCCTTCTTTTGAAGGCGACGTTACCCTCAACCCAGTAGTTTGAGTCAGCAAGGATACAATCCTAAAGGGTTGGATTATTGGAAGATAATGAATTAAGTTATTAATGCAAATTGTGGTAGGCCCCGCTTTTGGCGGTGACGTTACCCTCGGCTAAGTAGTCTGAGTCAGCAGGGATACAGTCCTAAATAGCCGGGTTATAGTATTAATAGTAGTTAACTTATGAGGGGGTCAAAGAGTTTGGATCCCCGCCATCCAATACCTATGGGCATTGAAGGAGATCCTACTAAATTTGACCCAGGTCCCTTGCAGGACCTCTAAACGCTGAACAAGGGCAAGACCCTTACCAAACCGTTCCCTTAACCCCCGACCAGGTAGCCAACATACCTCCATATAGACCGTGGAGATATGAATGGTGAAAATCTTTTATTTTATATAGACAGTAAAATAATGCCAAGACACCACGGACAAACGATAAGGAAAGATCACCTTCAACATAAGCAACTAGTTATTAAAGTCATTAATACAAAACCAAATAAAAAGTGCAAAAGATTAAAAATAAAAAGTATTATACTAAACACTTGTCTTCACCAAGTGATGTAAGAGACTTAAGCAAACATGGCCTTGATTATCAAGAACTCTTACTATCAATCTTGGATCCCGAGACGACTCACACACTCTACGATGGACAATGGATGATGGTGGTGGATGATGGTGTTATGGTGGTGGTGGGTGGTGGATGAAGTGTGAGAGAGGTGGTGTGCCAAGGGATGGATTGGAATGAAACCAAGCACTCCTATTTATAGGCTGAACAGAAGGCTGGGCACGGCCCCGTGTCCGCTGGACACGCCCCCGTGCCCGTCTGACACTCTCTCTCTTCATTAATTGTAATTCGCAATTACAATTAATGCGCCTGCTGTACTTTCGCCACGCCCCCGTGCTCACTGGACACGGCCCCGTCGTGGGCAATAGAAGCTTCTACAGGTTTGTCTTTTCTGCTGCTTCTTGGGCACGGCCCCGTGCTGGCTGAGCACGGGGCGTGTTCAGGCTTCTGTTTTCTCTTCTTTGCTTGGGAAGATGCCGTTGAGGGTTCGGGCAGTCTACTTTTATTCCTTTTCTTGTATTTTGTTAGAATTAGCTGTCTTTTTGCTTCTTTTGTGAATTTGAGCTCATTTCATCCTGAAAATACAAAAGGAAGACAAAAACACTCATTTTCCAACATTAGTACTTAAAAAGGGTTAGTTTTATGCCTTAATTGATGTCATTTATATGTTGCATTTTACACACATCAATAGCCGCTTGGTTCTTACGACTCTAGAACTTGCCACGACGATACATTTCCGGTCCTTATTAACTTAAACCCGAGTAAGTAAATGATGGAGGCATTAGAACTAACCCTTTTTTATTTCTCCACCATTATTTTTCTTTTTTTTTTACCACCTACCCAAAATCCCCCTAGTTAACCCTTTTGAGCCTAAACCTTTTCATTTCTTAACCCACAAAATAAACACCCTTTTACACACCAAAACCCTTTTTCAATTTAAACCCTTATTTTAGTAAAAAAAAAAAGCTCAGTTTTTCATATGACATTCCATCAAAAAAAATGATGATGATGAAGCCAAAAGAAATAATCAAACAAGTTTATCAAAAGAACTTTGTTTGAAGAATTGCTTCATCAAAATAAAAAGTTACAAAAATAAAAAGTCTTACGAAAACCGACGCTTTTTACGCCTTTCGCCCTTTTCTACTAACCACTAACCCAACCACCTACCTTTAACCCAAGCCTAACCCTTCCCCAGAGTCCTCTTGATATTTACAAAGGTGTATAGTTAAAAAGGAGGAGGATTGATTGCTTGGCAAGCTTATGGTAGAAGTAAGTTCCATGCCGCTCTCGAGTGTTTCACAAAAATACATCTTCGGCCGAGTGTTGAGTGATCTCCCGTGAGGTATGCGAACTTGTATATAAATGGAATTTTAAAAAGGCATGTTATGCCCAAATAAATAATTTCTCTTATGTAACGTTTTAAATAAATCATGACGAATAGGATTGTAAATAACATAAAAATAAAACCTAATAAAAATCTTGGAATCCCGACACTCTATGACAAGCCCAAAAACCTTCTCTTATACCCGTTTCATTTAGGAGTGTAAGCCACATTATAAAGAGTTTTGCTTGAGGACAAGCAAAGATTCAAGTGTGGGGGTATTTGATGTGCGCAAAATGCAACATATAAATTACATCAAATGTGGCATAAAACTAACCCTTTTTTAGTACTAATGTTGGAAAAAGTGTGTTTTTGTCTTCCTTTTGTATTTTCAGGATTAAATGAGCTCAAATGAACAAAAGAAACAAAAAGGAAGCTAAATCTAACATAAATACAAGAAAAGGAATAAACGTGGCATGCCCGACCCCCCGACAGCATCTTCCCAAGTAAAAACAAGACAAGAGAAGGTTGAACACGCCCTGTTGGAAAAAGTGTGTTTTTGTCTCCAAACAAGCTTTTGTTTGCATAGCTTTGTTTGTTTTTAACTTCATCATCATTTTTTAGTCACATAAAAGAACGAGCTTTGCGAAAAACCGAGCTTGTTACTAAAATAAAGGGTGAAAAATAAAAAGGGTTTTTGGTGGGTAAAAAGGGTTTAGGGTAAAGAAACGAAAGGTTTAGGCTCAAAGGGGTTAACTAAGGGGATTTTGGGTAGGTGGTAAAAAAAAATGAAAAATAATGGTGTAGAAAGAAAAAATGGTTAGTCCTAATGCCTCCATCATTTACTTACTTGGGTTTAAGTTGGTAAGGACCGGGAATGAATAGTCGTGGCAAGTTCTAGAGTTGTAAGAACTAAGCGGCTATTCACACAAGAAACGAAAAATGAGCATTTAGTCTAAAGATGTAAATTTGTATGCTCTATAAAGGCTCAAAACTCACATTTGTGGGAATGGGTTTTTTAATGTGATCAAGTATATATAATCAAATTTTAATTAGACTTGTTATGCCGTTTCATAATTTTCTTATGTTGGTTCTTGTTAACACGACGCTCTCGGTTGTAAATTTAAAAAAAAATATAACCTTATTAATCTTGTGATTCCTAACTTAAACTTTAGACAAGTAAAAAAATGAAAATTTTTTTTTGGAAAAATTTGGGGTGTTTAGCGGTTCCAATAGAGTTTTGTGTAAGGCTTGTTGTTAGGACTTGCAAAATTTCAAAGTGTTAGCTCCCCCCCCCCCCACACTTAAATTACATATTGTCCTCAATGTGTCCCAGAAATAAATTTTTAGGTTGATTGGATGTGTAATGTGGGGTTAAAAAGCAAAGATTTATGTTACTGGCCGTCTGGACACGGCCCCGTGGGGACCGGACACGGCCCCGTGTTCAGGTGCCAGTAACAGAAATTAAAGAAATGAGAAAGAAGCCTGGACACGGGACCGTGTCTGGTGAACACGGCCCGTGTCCAGTTACCTGAACTGGGCGTTTTTTCTGCAGGTGATTCAGCACGGGGCCGTGTTGGTTGAGCACGGCCCGTGTTGAGCCTTCTGTAATGGAGATTTGTGTCGGGTTGCTTCGTTCTTTGTGCATGGGGCCATTTTTCTCGTTCCCTTTTTCATCCATTACCACCATGAGTGTGTTTTATTCCTGCAAATTTAAACTAAAAGATTAAACTAGACTAAGGATAGTTCCGCGGAATGCCTCCGTGGTGCGCCACGTTTATAAGGGTCCTTGGCTAGACCCAATGTGAGGTTATATATTTTTTGAGTGGGATGATTGGCGTCCCATGTTACACCGTCGGAGAGCAGCATCCAAGCTCGAATCAATAACCTTCATGTAGTTGACCGGGTCGTCGTCCTCTATTCTCTTCCCAACTCCGAATTTTACTTCATCATCCCCATACCTCAAGGTGAGTGTTCCGTCATTCATATCTACCACCGCTTGTGCGGTGGCAAGAAATGGTCTCCCTAGTATGAGGGGGACCTCGGTGTCTTCCTCCATATCGAGTATGACAAAGTCGGCTGGATAGACGAATCTGCTTACTTTTACCAAGACATTTTCAATGACACCTTGTGGGAATTTGACGGATCGATCAGCGAGTTGTATGCTCATTTTTGTAGGACTCGTGGTTCCCAGGCCAAGTCTTTTAAACATTGATGAGGGCATGAGGTTAATGCTAGCCCCAAGATCGGCTAGGGCATTACGAACGGGAGACTCCCCTATTGAGCAGGGAATCGTGAAGCTTCCGGGATCGATTTTCTTTTGGGGAAGTTTATTGAGTACGAGGGCAGAGCATTCTTCGCCTAAATTGACTAATTGCAAATTTTCAATTTTCTTTTTATGAGTGAGGAAGTCCCTCATGAACTTAGAGTATTTGGGCATTTGGGTTAGGACCTCAATAAAAGGAATATTAACATGCAATTGCTTTAATAGACTTTCGAACTTCGTGAATTGCTCATTGGTCTTCTGACGAATTAACCTACCGGGGTACAGAACTCGAGGAGCTTTGGTAGGTTCTGGTGACGGAGGGGAGTTCTTTTCCTGCAGAGGTGTGGGTGTCGTTTCTTCTGTTGGCGGCGGCGCTTCTGCAGGCCCTACGGTGCGGTTTCGTAGCGTGATGAGGTGAACTTGCGCTTTTGGGTTTGTTTCGGTATTGCTAGGTAATGCGCCTTGCGGTCTCTCGGCAAAATTTTGAGCTATTTGATTTAATTGTTTTTCTATGTTTTGAATACTAGCTTGTTGATTTCTAAAATTTGATTCTAATTGTAGAAATCTTTCCGAGTTTTTCTTTTCAGTGTCGGAGATGAGGCGAGATACAGTATCTTCAATCCTTTCTCGTCCACTTTGTTGTTGAGTGAAATTTTGTGACTCATTTCTTGGTTGTTGAAAGTTTGTTCGTTGGGTTTGTTGGTTGCTACTATTGCCGGGTTCTCTCCAACCAAGGTTTGGGTGGTTTCGCCATCCTTGGTTATAAGTTCCCGTTGGAGGACCCGACGGCCTAGGTCTATTATCAATGTAGTTTACCAATTCTTGTTGATCGTCCGTTTCTTTCATACAACTCCAATTTTCATGTGACCCACCACACCCTTCACAAGCCATAACCGAGACTGTTTTTGTCATTTCCAATTTTTTTATTTTTGAAGAAAGGGCCTCGATTTGGGCTTGTAAAGAAGTGCTTTCATCGACCTTATGGGCGCCCGGGGCAATAGATTTATTGCCTCTGGGGGTGTGCCATTGAAAATTGGTTTGAGCAATTTCCTCAATTTGGTTATATATTTCATGCGGGCGTCGATTACCTAAAATTCCCCCGGAGCTAGAATCAAGTGTCTGCCTTGTGTGTGGCAACAATCCATTATAGAAAGTGGATACTTGTTGCCATATCGCAAGGCCGTGATGTGGACACTTGCGTAATAACTCCTTGAACCTTTCCCAAGTTTCATATAAGGATTCCCCATCCTCTTGTGAATATGTATTAATTTCAGTCATTAATTTAGCCGTTTTAGCGGGAGGGAAATACTTATATAGAAATTTTTGGGCTAGTTCATCCCAGGTGTTTACCGATCCAGCTGGGAGGGCGTTGAGCCAAGCTTTCGCTCGGTCTTTTAGTGAGAAAGGAAACATTCGGAGGCGGATGGCGTCATTTGATGCTCCGTTGATCCGAAAGGTATCACATATTTCTAAGAAATTAGTGATATGTAGATGGGGATCCTCGTCCGCAAGCCCATGGAAGGTTGCGGAGTTTTGGAGCATTTGTATCAGATGCGGCCGAAGTTCGAAGTTATTAGCTTCAACATTCGGAGCATTGATAGCGGCGCCTAGGTTACCTACGGTAGGTCGTAGATAATCCATGAGGGTACGTTGGTCCGCCATTGGAGCTGGATCACCCGAAACTTTCTCTTGGTTTTTAGCTTTTAATCTTTTTCTGAGAAAGCGTTCGGGTTCTTCTAGAGGTTCTTTTATGTCCTTATTAGAACTGGAGCTCATACACTATGTAAGATTGGCGTCTGGTTCCAAGTCCTGCAATAAAAACAGAAAAGAATGCTGGTCAGAAGGTTCACCACGGCCCCGTGTTCAGTGAACACGGCCCGTGGTCGGAGTTACAGTGATTGTTTTCCAGATCCCAGTTACTGGAAGTTGGACACGGCCCCGTGTTGCACCGACACGGCCCCGTGGTCAGCCTTCTGTAACTTGGAAAACTAAAAACTGCCAGTAACGATGCTGAGCACGGCCCGTGTCCGACCAGGCACGGCCCGTGTTGAGCTCTGCAGAAGCTGAAAAACTAAGAAAATCCTAAAAATTAAAAAGAAAAATAAAAGTATGATTAGGCCGTTGATTCCTACCTTTCTTAAAATCCTTGTGTCCCCGGCAGCGGCTCCAAAAATTTGATGCGTGTGTAGTGTAATATAATTTAGATATATAATTAAGCCCTTTTTACACCTTTAGCCAAGTTTTAAATTTATAAAACACGATATTCACTAACACTAAACACACATATGGGCAAGTGCACCCATCGTGGACGTAGTATAGTGTTGGTAAGATACCGAGGTCGTCCAAGGACACAAGAGCTTTTAGTACCGGTTTATCCTCAACGTCTAATCAAGTCAAAAAGTTAGAAAAATGTTTTTAAACTAAGAAAATAAAAACTAACTAAATGCTGAAAAATAAAAATAAAATAAAAAAAGATAGACAAGATGAATCACTTGGATCCGACTCGTGTATTAGTATAACCTTTGATTATTTTCGCACTTTTGCACTTGTTTAAGAGATTATCTTAGTTATTATAGTAGGCCCCTCTTTTAAATGCGACGTTACCCTCAACCCAGTAGTTTGAGTCAGCAAGGATACAATCCTAAAGGGTTGGATTATTGGAAGATAATGAATTAAGTTATTAATGCAAATTGTGGTAGGCCCCGCTTTTGGCGGTGACGTTACCCTTGGCTAAGTAGTCTGAGTCAGCAGGGATACAGTCCTAAATAACCGGGTTATAGTATTAATAGTAGTTAACTTATGAGGGGTTCAAAGAGTTTGGATCCCCGCCATCCAATACCTATGGGCATTGAAGGAGATCCTACTAAATTTGACCCAGGTCCCTTGCAGGACCTCTAAACGCTGAACAAGGGCAAGACCCTTACCAAACCGTTCCCTTAACCCCCGACCAGGTAGCCAACATACCTCCATATAGACCGTGGAGATATGAATGGTGAAAATCTTTTATTTTATATAGACAGTAAAATAATGCCAAGACACCACGGACAAACGATAAGGAAAGATCACCTTCAACATAAGCAACTGATTATTAAAGTCATTATTACTAAACCAAATAAGAAGTGCAAAAGATTAAAATTATACTAAACACTTGTCTTCACCAAGTGATGTAAGAGACTTAGGCAAACATGGCCTAGATTGTTAAGAACTCTTACTATCAATCTTGGATCCCGAGACGACTCACACACTCTACGATGGACAATGGATGATGGTGGTGGATGATGGTGTTATGGTGGTGGTGGGTGGTGGATGAAGTGTGAGAGAGGTGGTGTCCAAGGGATGGATTGGAATGAAACCAAGCACTCCTATTTATAGGCTGAACAGAAGGCTGGGCACGGCCCCGTGTCCGCTGGACACGCCCCTGTGCTCGTCTGACACTCTCTCTCTTCATTAATTGTAATTCGCAATTACAATTAATGCGCCTGCTGTACTTTCGCCACGCCCCCGTGCTCACTGGACACGGCCCCGTCGTGGGCAATAGAAGCTTCTACAGGTTTGTCTTTTCTGCTGCTTCTTGGGCGCGGCCCCGTGCTGGCTGAGCACGGGGCGTGTTCAGGCTTCTGTTTTCTCTTCTTTGCTTGGGAAGATGCCGTTGAGGGTTCGGGCAGTCTACTTTTATTCCTTTTCTTGTATTTTTGTTAGAATTAGCTGTCTTTTTGCTTCTTTTGTGAATTTGAGCTCATTTCATCCTGAAAATACAAAAGGAAGACAAAAACACTCTTTTTCCAACATTAGTACTTAAAAAGGGTTAGTTTTATGCCTTAATTGATGTCATTTATATGTTGCATTTTACACACATCAATAGCCGCTTGGTTCTTACGACTCTAGAACTTGCCACGACGATACATTCCCGGTCCTTATTAACTTAAACCCGAGTAAGTAAATGATGGAGGCATTAGAACTAACCCTTTTTTATTTCTCCACCATTATTTTTCTTTTTTTTTTACCACCTACCCAAAATCCCCCTAGTTAACCCCTTTGAGCCTAAACCTTTTCATTTCTTAACCCACAAAATAAACACCCTTTTACACACCAAAACCCTTTTTCAATTTAAACCCTTATTTTAGTTAAAAAAAGCTCAGTTTTTCATATGACATTCCATCAAAAAAAATGATGATGATGAAGCCAAAAGAAATAATCAAACAAGTTTATCAAAAGAACTTTGTTTGAAGAATTGCTTCATCAAAATAAAAAGTTACAAAAATATAAAGTCTTACGAAAACCGACGCTTTTTACGCCTTTCGCCCTTTTCTACTAACCACTAACCCAACCACCTACCTTTAACCCAAGCCTAACCCTTCCCCAGAGTCCTCTTGATATTTACAAAGGTGTATAGTTAAAAAGGAGGAGGATTGATTGCTTGGCAAGCTTATGGTAGAAGTAAGTTCCATGCCGCTCTCGAGTGTTTCACAAAAATACATCTTCGGCCGAGTGTTGAGTGATCTCCCGTGTGGTATGCGAACTTGTATATAAATGGAATTTTAAAAAGGCATGTTATGCCCAAATAAATAATTTCTCTTATGTAACGTTTTAAATAAATCATGACGAATAGAATTGTAAATAACATAAAAATAAAACCTAATAAAAATCTTGGAATCCCGACACTCTATGACAAGCCCAAAAACCTTCTCTTATACCCGTTTCATTTAGGAGTGTAAGCCACATTATAAAGACTTTTGCTTGAGGACAAGCAAAGATTCAAGTGTGGGGGTATTTGATGTGCGCAAAATGCAACATATAAATTACATCAAATGTGGCATAAAACTAACCCTTTTTTAGTACTAATGTTGGAAAAAGTGTGTTTTTGTCTTCCTTTTGTATTTTCAGGATTAAATGAGCTCAAATGAACAAAAGAAACAAAAAGGAAGCTAAATCTAACATAAATACAAGAAAAGGAATAAACGTGGCATGCCCGACCCCCCGACAGCATCTTCCCAAGTAAAAACAAGACAAGAGAAAGTTGAACACGCCCTGTGCTCAATGAGCACGGGGGCGTGCCCAAGTGTCTGCAGAAAAGACAAAGTTGTAGAAGCTTTTATCACCCACCACGGGGGCGTGTCCAGCGGACACGGGGTCGTGGTCAACTCTTAGATTCGCAGAATCTAGGAAAATCTTGATAGTATAGATACGCTTCTGCACACAGGGTCGTGCCCAGCGGACACGGGGGCCTGGTCAACTAATGCAGACAAACTGCATTTAATGAAGAAAGAGAAGATGGGTGGACACGGGGCTGTGTCTGGGCTTCTATGCAGGCTATTAATAGGGGTGCTTAGCTCATTTGCAAAACATCCCTTGGCAAACCACCTCTCTCACACTTCACCCACCCACCACCACCATCACAACCCACATCCACCACCATCATCCATCATCCATCATAGAGTGTGTGAGTTGTCTCGGGATCCAAGATTGATCGTAAGAGTTCTTGACAATCAAAGGCCATGTTTGCCTAAGTCTCTTACATCACTTGGTGAAGACAAGTGTCTAGTGTAATAGTTTTTATTTTTAATCATTTCGCACTTTTTATTTGCTTATGTATTAATGACTTTAATAACTAGTTTCTTATGTTGAAGGTGAATCTTCCTTATCATTTGTCCGTGGTGTCTTGTCATTATTTTACTGTCTATATAAAATAAAAGATTTTCACCATTCATATCTCCACGGTCTATATGGAGATATGTTAGCTACCTGGTCGGGGGTTAAGGGAATGGTTTGGTAAGAGTCTTGCCTTATTCAGTGTATAGATCCTGCAAGGACCTGGGTCAACTTTAGTAGGACCTCCTTCAATACCCACTGGTATTGGATGGCGAGGGTCCGAACTCCTTGATCCCCTCATATGTAAACTACTATTAAAACATTAACCCGACTATTTAGGATTGTATCCCTGCTGACTCAGACTACTTAGCCGAGGGTAACGTCACCTTCAAAAGAGGGGCCTACCACATTACGCATTAATAACTTAATTGATTATCTTTCAATAATCCAACCCTTTAGAATTGTATCCTTGCTGACTCAAACTACTGGGTTGAGGGTAACGTCACCTTTAAAAGAGGGGCCTACTACTATAACGAAGATAATCTTTTAAAAAGTGCATTAGTGCGAAAGTAATCAAAGGTTACACTAAACACGAGTCGGATCCAAGTGATTCACTTGTCTATCTGTTTTTACTTTTACTTTTATTTTTATTTTTCAGCATTTTTAGTTTTTATTTTCTAGTTTAAAACATTTTTCTAAACTTTTGATTTGATTAGACGTTGAGGATAAACCGGTATTAAAAGCTCCTGTGTCCTTGGACGACCTCGGTATCTTACCAACACTATACTACGCTCACGATGGGTGCACTTGCCCATATGTGTGTTTGGTGTTAGTAAAATATCGTGTTTTATAAATTTAAAACTTGACTAACATGTAAAAAGGGCTAAAAATATACATAAAAACCTATAACACCACACGCGCATCAATGGCATTCGTTGTCTAGAGCGATGCTAATGGATAAGATTTGCCTCTGTATCTCTTCTTCCATCTTCAGAATTGCCCTGACCGTCTTAACATACACCCTCCTTCTATTGTCAAAATGGAGGACGTATCGCCTGATTCCCAGAGTGTATCTCTACGAAACGATTGTTGCCATTTTTGGCGTTTTGTTTAAGTTGGCGTTTTTGGTTAACAATTGTTTTTGCAGAAAATGGATAGATTGAAGTAATTATGGAAGCTATGTTTTACCTTTGTTTATATAATGATGTTTTCGGAGCGTAATTTAGGAGGGAATTTCTTCTAATAAATGTTAATAGCTGAAATTCAGTTATTTGTGTTGTTCCATCTTCCTGTAATATTCAATGCGTTTTATTACTTATATCATGTCAAGTAATAGGATTGATAGATCTGGGCTCGTAGTACGAGAAAACAGGATATATGTGTGGTTGAGGTAATTCCGCACGGAATTAACAAAGTAATTCCGCACGGAATTAGCTTTGTTAATTCCGCACGAGATTACATGTTGTTAATTCTGCACGAAATTAACTGCCTATATATACCCATGTTTCCGTTTCATTTGTAACGGAATTCTGAATTGGTACCGAAGTGCTGCCAATTTGTCTCGAGGTGTTGTAACACTATTATATCAATAATAGAGACATATTAAAGTGTATCAAGCTGTTTCCACGTCCGTTTCATTGATTCCGCCTTTGATTCGGATCCAAAACTCTTCTGAACGACTCATTCGGGTCATACAACGATCCTATAGTTTTGTTTTTAATGGCGTTTTATTTTTTTGTTTGGCCTTTTATCATTTGATGGTGTCACGGCCCCCGACCCGGTTTGACCCGTTTCAGGAGCCGCGGGACAGGAATCCCGTGGTATTTAATTTAAGCGACAGCGGAAGTCTTTTTAAAACAGGATCTTTTAATAATTTAAACTACCCGTTTCATAACTTAGGGATAAATTCCCGAAATTTACAATAATGTGATTTCTCAGGGAAATCTTTATTTTCAAAACATGTTCATTTATTTATTTACATTGAACCACTTTTCTAAGCTGGGAGTGCTCCACGGCACTTTTCTTTGCTCATACCATATCACCTGAAACATGTTTGAAAAAGGTTTTGTCAGCGGGGAAATACTGAGTGAATCATTCAGTTTACTGAAAACGACACATTTGTTATAATCTACAGTATTAAGGGGAATTACAATGTTTCTGATATCAAACCAACTACCCACAGTACTTGTCACTCGACCATCCATTGGCTAGCCCATTTGTCCAATGGTGTCTGTGACTGTGGTCAGATCACCCCTTGGGCACCCGTTTGTCCAAGTGTGACGAGAAATAAGTAATGTATACAAAACCCCACATACCGGCTGTAACTTGGTGATTACATAGACTTAATCACTGTAACTATAACTTTGAAAATAACTTGGAGTTTTGTAAAACAGTTGACTCACAAACTGTGAGAAAAGAGTTTATAAAAGAGGAATGACTCACATTGCAGATTTACGAGCAGAGTATAAGCTTTACTGATTAGCCTTTTAACCTAATTTAAATAACAATGCACACACACAAACGGGATTAGTAACTAATTCAGCAGTTACGTCAATTCACGAGATTAAACCCTCACAACTATTATCAAGCGCGATACTTAACAATTCAATGGATTCACAACGAATGACAGAGCATAGTCCGAATTCGAACAGCACTCAAACATTCAAGTTGAAATCACAATGAATAACAAAGTACAAGCTCAATTTGAGCAGCACTCGGACAATCGTTGGATAGTTATAATCGATCGGACGTTGAATCGTAATAGCGATCGAGTTATTACCCTGATTGCGGCAGCACCTCGTGATCGTGTGTGTGTGTTGGGGACTGTTTTGAGTATAATTCGACGCACAGACAGAATTTCTACGTCGTTTTAACTTCTACAGGTGAGTGCCAATGTCGGCTATTTATAGCAAGTTTTGGGACTCCCTTACGAACCGTAAGCCTGACCCTTTACGGTCCGTAAGCTAAGCAGTCTAAATATAGGCTGCCTAGGCTCGGGACTAGCTTGGGTGAATCAAAACAATTGGCCAATCAGAGCATAGCAACGTTTATATTTAGATAATTATCAACTAGGGTTTGCCCCCCTCGAGTTTTAGGGGCCCTGATCCTGATTCCGATCATTCTGAAAATTTTAGGGCTAGTGCAGAATTACTTGGGTGTCTCAATTAGGGTTTTCTTATTGACTAATTATTGTCCTAATTATAGATTTTAGTGGCAGTTGTTACATCCTCCCCACCTTAAGAAAAATCTCGTCCTCGAGATTTACTGAAATAGATGAGGGTACTTTCGCTTCATTTCTGATTCCAGTTCCCAAGTATATTTTGGTCCTCTCTTGGATTCCCATTTGACTTTTACTAGCACTAGTCGTTTGTGTTTGAGAAACTTGATTTTCCGGTCTTCTATTTGTAAAGGTTTCTCTACGAATTTCATCTTTTCATTTACCTCTATATCTTGAAGAGGTACTACCAGGGATTCGTCTGATAGACATTTCTTGAGATTGGATACATGAAACACATCATGTACTCCCGCTAAAACTTCTGGTAGTTGTAAACGATAAGCTACTGGTCCTATTCGTTGGATTACTGGGAATGGTCCAACATATCTGGGACTCAGTTTTCCTTTCTTACCGAATCGTACTACTCCTTTCCAAAGAGATACTTTTAATAGTACTTTGTCTCCGACTTGGAATTCTAACGGCTTGCGGCGATTGTCTGCATAGCTCTTCTGACGATCTCTAGCAGTCTTCAGTCTTTCCTTGATTTGCGATATCTTGTCAGTAGTTTCTTGCACAATATCTGGACCCGATAATTGACTTTCTCCTTTTTCTGCCCAACATACGGGAGTTCTGCACTTGCGTCCATACAGTGCTTCGAATGGAGCAGCTTCGATGCTCGAATGATAGCTATTGTTATAGGAGAATTCAATTAATGGTAAATGGCTATCCCAATTACCACCAAAGTCAATTACACATGCTCGGAGCATGTCTTCCAGGGTTTGTATTGTCCTTTCACTTTGTCCGTCCGTTTGAGGATGATATGCAGTACTTAAATTAATTCGAGTTCCCATTGCTTCTTGGAAACTTGTCCAGAAACGGGAAGTAAAACGACTATCTCTATCCGAGACAATGGAGAGTGGGACTCCATGTAAAGATACTACTTCATCTACATACAACTTGGCTAACCTTTCCATGCTAAAGGTTTCTTTCATTGGTAGAAAATGAGCTGATTTGGTTAATCGATCCACAATTACCCAAATAGCATCATTACCTTTTCTGGTTTTGGGTAACTTAGTAACAAAATCCGTTGTTATGAGTTCCCATTTCCATACAGACATTTCTAACTGTTGTAGTAGTCCTGAAGGTTTCTGATGTTCGGCTTTAACTTGTGAACAAGTTAGACACTTAGATACGTATTCGGCTATATCCTTTTTCATTCCTATCCACCAAAATTATTTCTTAAAGCCTGGTACATCTTATTATTTCCTGGATGTACAGTATACCTAGATTTATGAGATTCTTCTAAAATCTTATTTCTTAATTCTCCTTGCTTAGGTACCCAAATTCGTTTCTTGTGGAATCTCCAAATTCCATCTTTTCCTTGTTCTAATTCCTTTAGGTAACCTTTCATTCCTTCGGCATCGTCTTTGATTGCCGTTCCCTGAATCTTCTTTAATTGCTCCATTAAATCTAATTGTAGATTTAACCTAAGAGCACGGACTCGCTTTTGCTTTTCATGATATTTACGACTTAAGGCGTCTGCGACTACATTTGCCTTCCCTTCGTGATACTGAATATCACAGTCGTAATCACTTAAGATTTCCATCCACCTTCTTTGCCTCATATTTAACTCTTTTTGCCCAAATATATACCTTAAACTCTTATGGTCCGTATAGATAGTAAACTTACTTCCATACAGATAATGTCTCCAAATTTTAAGAGCAAAAATTATAGCTCCAAATTTTGCGTTGCATCAACACACATCCATATCCTAATTTTGAAGCATCACAGTATACTTCAAAATCATCGGTTCCTTCGGGTAAAGCTAAAATTGGAGCATTTGTCAATTTGTGCTTTAGAATCCTAAAAGCTTCCTCTTGTCTAGATCCCCATTCAAACTTAACGGCTTTACAGGTTAGCTTAGTTAAAGGTATAGCTATCTTAGAGAAATCTTTAATAAATCATCTATAATATCCAGCTAATCCTAGAAAACTTCTAACTTCCATAGCCGTTCGTGGAGCTTTCCAATTCGTGATTGCTTCTATTTTAGCAGGATCTACGTGAATTCCTTCGTGATTCACCATATGACCTAAAAATTGCACTTCTTGTAGCCAGAATTCGCACTTCGAGAATTTGGCATAAAGCTTTTCCTTTCTTAACAATGTTAAGAGTGCATGCAAGTGCTCACAATGTTCCTCCTGACTTTTGGAATAAATGAGTATATCATCAATGAACACGATTACAAATTTATCCAAGTATGGTTTACAGATTCTATTCATCATGTCCATAAATGCAGCTGGAGCATTTGTTAATCCAAAGGGCATGACTGTAAACTCATAATGACCATACCTAGTTCTGAAAGCGGTTTTAGGTATGTCCTCCTCTTGTACTTTTAATTGGTGATATCCTGATCTTAAGTCTATCTTAGAGAAATACCTAGCTCCTTGCAATTGATCAAAAAGATCATCAATCCTAGGTAATGGGTATCGGTTCTTAATTGTAACCTTATTCAATTCCCTATAATCGATACACATTCTCATCGATCCATCTTTCTTTTTCACAAACAACACTGGTGCACCCCAAGGGGATGAACTAGGTTGTATAAATCCTTTGCTTAGTAATTCATCTAATTGCTTTTTCAATTCTAGCATTTCAGTAGGTGCTAATCGATAAGGTGTCTTAGCTATTGGTGTAGTACCTGGAATTAAATGAATTCTAAACTCTACTTCCCTATCAGGTGGTAATCCAGGTAATTCTTCTGGAAAAACATCTGGGTATTCTGAAACTATAGGGATGTCCTGAAGTTCCTTATTTTTAGTGTTAATGATTACAGAAATCATATACACCATTTCTTGTTTCCTTGAATAACTAGCCAATTTCATTACTGAAATGAATTTTAGTGGCTTTCGAGGTCTATCTCCTGTAATTAGAATTACTTCTCCTGTGGGGGTACGGAATTCTTATCACACAGGATTATCCATTCCTAATACTACATCGAATCCGGCTAAATTCATAGGTAACAGGTTTGCAGAAAACTTATGACCTAACAATTCTATTTTTACTTCTTGCAAAACCTTGTCTATGTTGACAGAATTTCCATCTGTCGTTTCAACAGTAAAGATCTGCCTAAGGGTATTTAAAGGTAAGTTAAGAGCTTGATAGAATGCAGTATTAATGAAACTTTGGTTTGCACCAGAATCAAATAATACTTTTGCATAGACGTTATGCACTAAGAACGTACCCGCTATCACGTCTGGAATGAGTTCGGCTTCTTGAGTGGTCAGCTGGAATGCTCGTGCATTTTTCTTAGTAGTTCCTTCAGTCGTTTTAGCTCTACTATCTGCTGGTTTAGCTAACTTAGGACATTCAGACTGGAAATGTCCTGTTTCTCTGCAATTATAACAAACTCTTGTTTTCCTTCTGCAGTCTTCTTCACGATGTCCTTTCGCCTTGCAGAAGTTGCAAAATATATTGCACTGTCCATAGTGTTTCTTTTTGCAATTTCTGCAGAAAGGAGGTAACGAGGATTGCCCTGTTCCCCTCTTTTTGAACTTATTATTACTATTACCCACGCGAAATCCTTGGGTAATCTTCTGAGCCAATTTCTTCTTGCGATCTTCCTCTCTGGTGCGGACTAGTTCATCGGTTAAGGTATTAGCTAATTCCACAGCATCGTCAATTGTGCGTGATCTCGCAGCTTTAACGATGTTACGGATTTCTCCAATTAATCCCCAAATATAACGGGAAATAAGTACCAGTTCTGGCGAAGCCAGGGAAGGTACCACTCTCGCATATTCGAAAAATGTTGAAGTATATCCTCGACAGTCTACACCTAGCATATGATGACTCAGGAACTTATTTGCCATTTGTTCCTTCTCGTATTCGGGACAGAATTTTCTTTCGACAAGACTCTTAAATCCTTCCCAATTCATCACATAGGCCACCCTTCTTCCTTTTGCTTGTAGCACCGTGTTCCACTATTCTAGCGCCCCTTCTTTTAACAAGTTTGATGCATACATCACTTGATCTTCTTCAGCACATTTACTTATTGCAATTACTGCCTCGGTTTTCTCTAACCAACGCAGTGTTGCAGTTGCCCCTTCATTACCTGCAAATTCTGCGGGTTTACAGGCAAGAAATTCTTTGTAAGTGCAACCAGGCGTTGCAGCTTTCATTCTCTTAGGGAGTGGGGCCTGTTGCGGATCATGATCGTCATGATTGCCGCCTCCATTTATGCTGTTACTGCCGTTATCTTCCGGAATACGTTTACTAGAAATT
Source organism: Helianthus annuus (assembly GCF_002127325.2). Classification (NCBI taxonomy): domain Eukaryota; kingdom Viridiplantae; phylum Streptophyta; class Magnoliopsida; order Asterales; family Asteraceae; genus Helianthus; species Helianthus annuus. Next base: position 130,331,665 of record NC_035438.2, on the reverse strand, counting down.
AATTGTGGTTCGGCAGGTTTCTGAATAGCAGCCACGATTTCTGGAATAGCATTGGCTATCCCTTGAGCAATAAAGTGCTCAATATCTTGTCTAGTTATATATTGATCTTCCTAATTTTGCTCAGACTGATTTACTTCATTAACTGGTTCACTATTAGCGTTTTCCATCTGCTAATTTAGTATTAATAGGAATTATTAGTGTCTATTTATTAATACCAAAATCACAGATAAACACATAGATCAGTATAACATGCAAGCATAGCCAAAATTGTCGATGCCTCGACTTCTGTTTTGTTTTATATATTATACCTGCTTCAATACACACTTTTTATCTTACAGTGTTTTATTGCCCATTTTACAGAATCAGTTTTACTATATTAATTATAATATAAACAAACTTCTCCAAACCCCTCCTATCTTTTGGTTCACTGGCAGTTTCAGTAACGACGCTCCCTCTCGTCGTACTTCTAAGAAATTTGCTCCCCCATTTCCCGGATCCTATTCCCGGTGCCTATCAGTTCTTCACCAAACTGACGTAGTTCAGCTAAATTTTCATAGCTCATTGGCGGATTAGGGATAGGTTCTGGATCAAACTGTGGGAGAAAACTATAGGGACTATTAACTATATTTTGGAATTGCCAGTCATTGGTCCACCATTCCTCCATTTGGCCTAATGGTCGGGTATGAACTAGTGGGTCTGGAATAGCTGGTCCTAGGTTTATTGGGAATTGGGTTGTAGCAGGATAAGAGAAGAGATTATCGTTGATAGGCTCTAAAACATCACAATTAGCCAGTAGGCGGTCTATTTCGTCCTGGAATGTGATTTCCTCAGACTTTTTAGAGCTTTCTCCGATCTCTATTCCCTTTTGCTTTAGGTCTATCCCTATTTCTGCTGGCTTGGAACTTTCTCCGGTTTCTATTTCTTTTCCCTTGTTCACACTCACAGGATTTTCTATTTTAGGGATTCTCCTAGGTTTCCTTCGGCGCACCTTTCACCACCCTACATATCTTCTCTTCTTTTTAGGTTTTGCTTTTTCCAGCGGTGGAGCTTGGAATTCTAGCGGTTCCTCTATGTCAGCAATGTAACCAGTGAAGTTGTCGGAGACTTCAATTGGCACAGGATAGAGGTTGAGGTTCTGAAATGCTTCCGACATCTCATTCATGCTGTACGGCATATATGCAAAATACACAAAAATGTTAAGTTAAAACTTTGGAACAAAGCTTAACAAATAAAAATTTTATTGCACACCAATTTGTACAACATAACAGCAAACAGAACACACTCAGATTTATTTATTTATTTACTAGGAAGTAAATATTTCTAGATTTAAAGCTTAAAGATTTGCATTTTCTGCTACAGTAGCGAGCAGATACAGATTTGCCCATTTTTCATCTAAGTTATTTTCCCTTGGTGAATTACTGTTAATTTCCTGAATTTCCGGTTTAAACCTCACTCTCTTGGTTCGGGGTTTCTTTTTCTCTTGACCTTTTCTAAGGATTGAATTCCTTTTCTCCGGTGTAAGTGGGTTTTCATAATTTGCCTTACGAACAAAGATTCCTTCTTCTAAATTGGTGGGAGATTTGGAGGAAGAGGTTCCCTGTTCTTTGGGTGTACTATCTAATTTGCTGTAGATAGCAGAAATCTTTTGTTTACCCATACTGTAATTTTAATAAATAATCAGTTAATGCACATATATTCACAGAATGACAAATAAAATTTTCCTAATTAAAATAGTGAGCTTAATCAGTAAGCTTAAAACAGTGGCTCTGATACCACCTTTTCCTGTCACGGCCCCCGACCCGGTTTGACCCGTTTCAGGAGCCGCGGGACAGGAATCCCGTGGTATTTAATTTAAGCGACAGCGGAAGTCTTTTTAAAACAGGATCTTTTAGTAATTTAAACTGCCCGTTTCATAACTTAGGGATAAATTCCCGAAATTTACAATAATGTGATTTCTCAGGGAAATCTTTATTTTCAAAACATGTTCATTTATTTATTTACATTGAGCCACTTTTCTAAGCTGGGAGTGCTCCACGGCACTTTTCTTTGCTCATACCATATCACCTGAAACATGTTTGAAAAAGGTTTTGTCAGCGGGGAAATACTGAGTGAATCATTCAGTTTACTGAAAACGACACATTTGTTATAATCTACAGTATTAAGGGGAATTACAATGTTTCTGATATCAAACCAACTACCCACAGTACTTGTCACTCGACCATCCATTGGCTAGCCCATTTGTCCAATGGTGTCTGTGACTGTGGTCAGATCACCCCTTGGGCACCCGTTTGTCCAAGTGTGACGGGAAATAAGTAATGTATATAAAACCCCACATACCGGCTGTAACTTGGTGATTACATAGACTTAATCACTGTAACTATAACTTTGAAAATAACTTGGAGTTTTGTAAAACAGTTGACTCACAAACTGTGAGAAAAGAGTTTATAAAAGAGGAATGACTCACATTGCAGATTTACGAGCTGAGTATAAGCTTTACTGATTAGCCTTTTAACCTAATTTAAATAACAATGCACACACACAAACGGGATTAGTAACTAATTCAGCAGTTACGTCAATTCACGAGATTAAACCCTCACAACTATTATCAAGCGCGATACTTAACAATTCGATGGATTCACAACGAATGACAGAGCATAGTCCGAATTCGAACAGCACTCAAACATTCAAGTTGAAATCACAATGAATAACAAAGTACAAGCTCAATTTGAGCAGCACTCGGACAATCGTTGGATAGTTATAATCGATCGGACGTTGAATCGTAATAGCGATCAAGTTATTACCCTGATTGCGGCAGCACCTCGTGATCGTGTGTGTGTGTGTGTTGGGGACTGTTTTGAGTATAATTCGACGCACAGACAGAATTTCTATGTCGTTTTAACTTCTACAGGTGAGTGCCAATGTCGGCTATTTATAGCAAGTTTTGGGACTCCCTTACGGACCGTAAGCCTGACCCTTTACGGTCCGTAAGCTAAGCAGTCTAAATATAGGCTGCCTAGGCTCGGGACTAGCTTGGGTGAATCAAAACAATTGGCCAATCAGAGCATAGCAACGTTTATATTTAGATAATTATCAACTAGGGTTTGCCCCCCTCGAGTTTTAGGGGCCCTGATCCTGATTCCGATCATTCTGAAAATTTTAGGGCTAGTGTAGAATTACTTGGGTGTCTCAATTAGGGTTTTCTTATTGACTAATTATTGTCCTAATTATTGATTTTAGTGGCAGTTGTTACAGATGGCGTTTTGAATATGAGCGGTAAAAGTCCATTTTACCTTTAATGAAGCGCGTCCCACATAATAATATTGATGTTATTTACGAAAACGCCACCGCGCAATCTAGTTCATGGATTGTTTTGATAGGACGATCCATAAGCGTTCTCACGGTTCTCACACTTTTCACCATTTTCTCTAAATCCTAACACTATATATATATATATATATGTATATATATATATATATATATATATATATATGTATAGGGGAAGGTTCAAATGAAAACCACTAGTTATTGTGAAAAATCGAAAACTAAATAAAAAAAGCCAAAAAAACATACAAAAAATTTATTTTTTTTAATTTTTTTTTTTTTGCAATCAAAATTTCGCAGGTTTTTTAATATAAAAAAAAATTTGTGTAGTGCACATGTGTAATACTGCACATATGTATGTGTACTACACATGTGTATTATTATGCATGTGCACTACACAAAATTTTTTTTTTTTTTTTGAAAAAAAAGTTTTTTTTATATATAAAAACTAGCGATTTTTATAAAAAAAATTGAAAAAAAAAAATTTGTGTGTTTTTTAGGCTTTTTTTAGTTAGTTTTCGAGTTTTCACAATAAAAGTGGTTTTCATTTTAACCATCCCCTATATGTGTATATATATATATATATATATATGTAGGATAATGTTACACAAGAAACCCTTTATTTTTAGAAAACTTTGAAAACTCATTGCATGGTCCATATTACGCCACGTGTCAGCCATTAACATACTCCTACTTTTTCTTTAAGGATATATGTGTAATTTTGCATATATTCCCAAAGATATTTTCCTCCATTTGTCCTGTCATGTCCCATCATGTTTTCAACCCATCATATACCTTTACTTTTTACAGTTAAATAAAGATTTTATTTTTCATAAAGTCATTCTTCTTCATTGAGATCTAGTTCCACCATTGTTGAACCATGGAGCATCCTCCAACATCTGATCTGAAATAACATTAGTGAGATTGAGATTGAGATCGAAGATGAAGGAAATGTTCCAGGTTTGTACAAGCATGTGTTCTTTTTGTACCAGAAAGAGTCTTGTTGTGTTGTTTCTCTTCGTTTTGTACAAGCATGGAGATACATTTAGAGTCAGTAATGGTCATGTAGACGATTTATTAAAGTGATTCAAGTAAATGTTCCAGATTGTATCACCAGATAAATGTTCTAGATTGTATGATTAATGGATTCTTTCAACGAAGTAATGTTCCTGAGGTTGCTTTATTAAGGTTCATGAAGTATCTTCGACCCAGATTTTGTCATGATATTGTGCGCGTTTATGTCTTTCTCTTCACTTTGTCGCTAGTTCATGTTGTTTTCGATGTAGTTAAGCGATACACATGTTGCTTCCCTAAACATCGGGTATTCTAAAATGCCTCGTCATGGTTCTGGATTTAATCAACTGCCCTTTGATTCTTCTGGGTTTAGGGAAATTCCTGATGGTTGTCTTTTTGTCTTTTTTCTATTTTCTTTTTAAAGCTTGTACCAAAATACATGTTACACTTTATACTGCTAGACATAGCAATTCCGAAGAAAATATTTCCACTTATCATGTGTCTTAACACATGATCGGTTTTTTTTTTTTTGAAGTCTAATCATTGGCACATCGGTTTTTAGAAACCAACTAGTTGTACACCCTCTACGTTTTAAACGATACCATCCTCTACGTTTAGAAACCCTCTACGTTTTAAACGATACCATCGTTTTTTAGAAACCAACAAATTACGGGAGTAACATGCATGTGATTAAATGTGACATGTTAGTACATATACAGCCTAACACATGTTGTACACCCTCTACGTTTTAAACGATACCATCCACTTGATATAAAAGTGCAAAACTTGATGGTTTCAATTTATTTATTCCCAATATGGTTCGCAATATTTGACACTTGCTGACATGTTAAAAAACGTTATATATCATATGTTCCGGATGTTAACGACAACAAATGTGAAAACAAACGCTGACATAAACGTAACACATGTTAATGAAAACAAATGTGACTGACCTTACATGTACCCTAACACATGTTAGTATCTGACCAAGGGCAGTCATTTTTCGGTCTTAGAGAAACAAACCTGATATTTTTTGGATTCAACAACACACTTGTAAAATATGTAACAAAAAACAAGTGATTAGGAAACCCCAACAATAATAACGAATCCAAAAAACCGTTTAAGAATTATACACACCCGTTTACAACATAGTGTCACCATCGAATTATACACACAAGGGTTTTAAAAATTTATTCCCAACCTACCTATAAATGTGTTACCATGCGTGATCCGCTAATCATAATGCACGTTTACATGCCATCATCTTGCTAGATGCACATGTTAACACACGTTATATTTCGTGTAATAGTCTGAACATCTGGCTATGAATGTGTTAATATTTATGAGTTAACGACTTAACGGTTATCTTATCTTTTTGTTTATTAGGACGGTGATGGATTCAAGGGAAATAAGATCCAATTGCCGAGACCGTTGGTTTTAACACATGTTATATATTCCAAAATCTGCACAACAAATGACCCGTTTCATATTATGTTAAGGTCCTAAAGTTAAAGTTATACAAAGATTATAACAGAGTCTTAACACATGTTATATATTCCAAAATCTGTATATTCCAAAAATTACCGGTACATGTGATACCATAAATGGCTCGTTTAATATTACACGTTACATACTAACTTGTACATGTAATACTTGTACAAGTATTACGCTCGGTATCCACATTATCAGATATTTTAAACATCAATAAAAATAAAATAGTTATTACTTGTTTTTTTTTTAATTAACAAGGATAACACACGTTATATATTATTCTATCAGGGGCTTAACACATGTTATATATGAACACATGTCTGGTTACATCATGTTGTTCTGTTACAGCATGAACGAAAACTTGTTACAGCATGAAAACTTCTTTATGGATCTGTTACAGCATGAACCACTAACACATGTTATAAACGAATGAAAACTTCTTTCCCAAAAGATTTGACTTGTTCAATATCCCCGCATCCATCCAGCTTGTCAATTGAATATCTTTATGGATATGTTTCTGTAAATCAACACACGTTATATATTATTCTAACAGGTGCTTAACACATGTTATGGGTCTGTTTCTGTAAATCAAACAACCCAACAAAAAAAAAACACTTACTGTTCAGATCAAAAGGCTAAACCTGCAACCAAACCAACAAAAAAAACAATTATTGTTAAGATCAAAATCCCCAAACAAGCAACCAAACCAACAAAAAATCCCGTTCAAAAATCTCATCCTAAAGTTTTCGATTTATTTAAAATACATGAACATTAACCATTACTAGATCTTGATTGAAGACAAAGGAGAGGAGAGAGAGAGAAAACATTAACCATTACTAGATCTTGACTCCGACGACGTTTCGAACTCCGGCGTCACCAACCACCAAAAAAACTCGTTCAAAAAAAATCATATTAATAATCATTTCAACAAAAAATCAAGTGTGAAATGATATTTCAAGAACACTTACCGGATCTATAACCGTCCGATGAACACGAAGAAGATCTTCAAACCTTCTTCTCACACACACACTCGTGCGTGTGTCATCGTTCTCTCTCTAAAACAACATACTTCAAACTTCTTCTCTCTCACACACTTGCATGTGTGTTCTTGGTGTTATAGATGAACATGATGAAGATTGTTGTTTCTCTCTCTAAAACAAAAAATTCATCTCTCTAAAAACCTTTATCCTGCCGTCGTTCTCTCTCTAAAACAACAATCTTCAAACTTTTTTTCTTTCATACGATTTAGATCTGAACTTGAAGATAGAAACTTGTGTTTGGTGTTCATCATGTTCTTGATTGAAGAGAGAGGAGAGAGGTGAGAGGAGAGAGAGATAACATGTGTGTAAGAGAAATAAAGTTGATGTGTGTAAGAGAAAAGTCAGAATTTTGAATGCCTTAAATGCCCTTTCTCCTTTACTAATATGTATTATAAGATTTCTTTTAAATATAATTCTTACCAAAATTATGAGAGCCTTTGATCAAGTTAGATGAAAGGTAATCAATGATTCACAATGGGTTTCCATAGTTTTCTAAAAAAGATAGGGTTTCTTATATAACCAAGCCCTATATATGTATATATATATATATATATATGACAATGCTAGATAGAAAACTCTAAAAATTTGAGAAAACCCTAGAAAACCCAACCTCCCGACCTTTTTTTTTTTTTTTGAAAAAAATAACACATGTAATATACATGTTTTTAAGAGTTTTGAGCCAAAAAAATCAAAAAAGCGCCGAGTGGATGTTTTTAAAAAAAATAAACAAGTTTCAGCAACTTTCATCACTAACATGTGTTAGACAAAAAAGTGCTGAAACTTGTTTATTTTTTTTAAAAAAAAAAACCACTCGGCGCTTTTTTGATTTTTTTTGGCTCAAAACTCTTAAAAACATGTATATTACATGTGTTATTTTTTTCAAAAAAAAAGTCGGGAGGTTGGGTTTTCTAGGGTTTTCTCAAATTTTTAGGGTTTTCTACCTAGCCCTACCCTATATATATATATATATATACAGGGTTAGGTTCATTAGTGAACAACTCATTTGATTGTGAACTCTAGTGAACTAATCATTGCCCTTAATTATCAATACACATGTGTATACACAAATGTAAATCAATAGCTAGGATTTGATGATGAAAATACACTAGTGTAGTTTACGATTTTATGATGTAAATTAATAGCCAGGATTTGTTCACCCAGTTCACAAATACACTAATGTTTATTCTAGAACCCCACCCTATATATATATATAGGAGAAGGATCCGTTAGGAACCACCCTTTATTGCGAGATCCGCGAGAACCAGTGTGAACACAAACAGTAATACCCAAAAAAATCTAAAAAACACCTACATATTTTTTTTATTTTTTTTACTATTTTTTTTTTGAAAAAATCGCTATATTTTGTTTATAAAAAAATAAAAAAAAAATCAAAAAAAAAATTTCCGAGTAACAGTTATCCATGCACATGTGCATTTATATCATTTCTTTGACAAATTCCGTATTTAATTACAAATATTAGACAATTGCACTTTCATTTACACTACCAAGTGTAATACACTACTTTTTACGTTAATAATATTAAAAATGCACATGTGCATCTATATGTATCAACATGAAATAAGGTGTGTAGGTACACTACTTTCTCTTTCATCTATCATTCCATCTATAATACACAAACATGCACATGTGCATTTTTGTCATTTCTTTGAAAAATTCCATAATTCATTACAAATATTAGACAATTGCACTTTCATTTACACTACCATATGTAATACACTACTTTTTACATTACAAATATTAGAAATGCACATGTGCATCTATATGTATCAATATTAAATAAGGTGTTTTGGTACACTACTTTGAATACAATTTCCCTTTCATCTATCATGCCATCCATAATACACTATCATTACCTTCTACCATCCATAATACAATACCATTACATCTTATCATCCATAATACAATACCATTACCAATATTTTCACTTTATTACATGTATATCAACATCATTTATACCATCCAATCAACATATTATATCATAAATTGACAATTATAATCAAACCATCAACCACTAGATATAACTAACCAAAAACCATGTATATGGACCTACTTCTCCATTCAAAATCACAAACTTTTTGTACCAAAACACGTTATATCATGGTTATACATAGTGATGCACATGTGAATTTTGAATATTGGTAATGTAAAAAGTAATGTATTATGGATGATATTGTAAATTAAAGTGCAATTGTCTATTACTGATGACGTATTACGGAATTTGTCGAAGTAATGATACATATGCACATGTGCATGGATAACTATTACTCGAAAAAAAAAAGGTTTTTTTTTTTTTTTGCTAACTAAATATAGCGATTTTTTTTAAATATTAAAAAAAATAAAATTTTTTTGAGTGCTTTTTAATTTTTTTTAGATTTTATTTTGTGTTCACATTGGTTCTCGCGGTTCTCGCGGTTCTCGCAATAAGGGTGGTTCTCGCATGAACCTTACCCAATATATATATATATATATATATATATATATATATATATATATATATATATATATATATATATAACAATTGTAAGTTTTCATTTTAGCCTTCCCAGCCTTGGAATACATTTAATTGAGTCATAGCCACCATTTTCATTTTAGTCACTTTTTGTTTTACAACAAAGATTTAAATTTGTTATCACTCTTTTTAGAACTTTTACTGTTTTTTGTATTCTTGAAGTGTTTGTAAACGTTGCATGGTTTGGAATAAAGTCTCTCGAGGTTTTATCACGCTACATCAACACCTCAAAATAGAAGGTTTTATAGTGTGATAAAACCCCTCAATCATCAAATTTATTTTAAATAAGAAAGGGTCCCACAAGATAATTGTGATTGGCTTATTTACATATTGGCCCTACCTTCTTACCTTGATCTCACGCCTGCTAACACAATTGCCGAAGCCTTCTATATTGCCCTCTTTAGCTATGACGGGGTGGTGTGAGGAGCGTCACCCAACTGAGATGGGTGCCTCTCATCATAAAGCCTAAAAGTCATTGCAGAATCTAAATCAATGTAAGCGAAGTAAATATAAGCTAACTTGTGAAAACACTGACTAAATTTTAAGCTTAATTTATGGTGGCGACGGTGATCGGAGCTGGCAGTGGCAATGGTGGCGGCGATGATCGAAGGTGGGTGGTGGTGATGATCGGAGGTGAGTGGCGGTGGTAGGTGGTGGCAGCGGCGGTGGAGGGTGGCGGCGAAGATGGTGACGGCGGCGGATGACGGTGGTGGTGGTGGTGGTGGGTGGTGGTAGCAACGATGGTGGGTTATGGTGTTGTTAATAAAGGGTGAAGAAGGAATGAAATGGAAAAAAAACAGAGAGGACGGATGGAATGATTTTGAGAGGATGAAATGCATTTTGGAATGAACGATTCCATTCCATCGACCAACCAAATATTTTTTTCTTCATTCCCCCACAATGATGTATTCCATTCCACCTCTTGTTTCTACGTACCAAACGCTACCTAATAAAAATGTAACGCATTAATTTACTAATAAAAACCTAAGGCGTAGTTGATATCAAAATTATTTCATTTCTTAATTAATTTAGATTATGTTTCTGTTAATGTCTACTCCCCATCAAGAATTCCATAACAAACTCAAAGTATAGTTTCTTTTCCATCAATTTCACGGCCTATTCTTAGTTGCATTTCTTTAACTCCCTCACGATCTTTGCGATTCTACTTTGATCATCAAAATAGTATTATTGGTGTTATAAAAGGTAAGAAACTATTGTCTATATATTGATAAATTGCACATTGATTATGATGGTTGCCAAGAGTCAAGTGACCTTTACACAATTGGAAGGACACCACAAAAAGTAATGTCGATAAACTCGAGCCACTTGTTGTAAGCATCATCGGTCGTTTGGTGCATTATAGTTTAGTAGAATTAGAATTTAAATTTTATTCTTTAATAGTTTTATTTGCAAAATTTAGAATTGAAATTGAAATCTAATTAAGGATAATACGTTTGGTTGAAAAGTGAAATCAAGTCTAATTTACATAAATTCCATCGCATTCCTTAAAGTGGAGGAATTCAAGAATCATTTGTAGATACCGAAGACTATCAACCAATGAATTAAATAGATAAAAATATGAGTAAATTATAACTTTTGTTTAGTAAACATTGTACTTTAGCGCAAACTTGTCCTTAACGTATAAAAATCTTGCATGTTTTTATCTTTAGGTCAAACCCATTTAGATTTTTTGATTAATCCAGATTACACAAGGCTGTTTTAGTCTTTTTACAGATTTATTTAAAAATATTTTAATAAAAAAAAAGTTAAAAACTTAATATATATATATATATATATAGTTTTATATATGATATATATACATACACACATTGTGTCTGTAGATTCATTCACCCCCCCCCCCACCCACCGCCGCCACCACCAAAAGACCACCGCTAACCACCAAATCTGGCAACCAAAAAAGTCCCACCATCTTCCCCTGTGATCGTCACCACCTAACCCCCACCACCGTCGTTTTCATCTAAACCCCCAACCTCACACATTCTAGAGAGAAATCAGAGAGAGAGAGAGTAAGGCCGGAGACAGAGATCGTCGGCCGACCGGTCCTTCAATGGAGAAGAAGACAAAGACCATCGATCGCCCGGTCATCTCACCACAACCACCTTATAGACCACCGCTGCTAATCAAACCAAAATCCTAACCATAAAACCTTGAACAAAAACCAGTGAAAACCCTAACCTAAAACCTCAAAATTAAACCAAAATCGATAAAAAATCACAATTTCAACCTTGATTTGCAGCGCCATTTGACGATTTGTGATGCCATCAATACAACCTTGAGGGGAAATGAGATCGCCGGCGTTGGATGATGGGTGGCCGGAGTGGTTAGGTGTAGGAGGTGGGTGTGCTTCGACTACTGGCTGTGGGGATGAGCATTTGGTATCAAATCTCAATCCCGTCCCAATCCCGAAAATACCATACCGAATTTTTTTGGTACCGGGAACGGTATCTGTGGCAACCCTCATAATTACATGTATCTGTACGATGTATCAATGTTAATTAAAGTGCTTGATGACTGTGTTGAATTACATAACTATTTTCTGATTACTGCGCCATACTTGCATGTTCCTGTTAACATACTAGCCTTGTACAGAAAATTGACTAAATGGTCCTGTATGCTTTCCTAAGTGTTGGGAACTAATTGTGACACGAAAAGTTATATAAAAGACACTTTACGGAATAATTAAACGCTTTAACGGAACGGTATCTAACCAAACAACCGGACATTACCCGAAATACTAAAATTTTGCCAAACACATTGTTTTAATATTTCTTGGCTAGTCATGATCCCCGTACACCCTAACACCCCCAAAATATCAACTAACTAATATATGAAATCATGTTACTTGAAATCTAACTTACCTTTACCTATTAGTTACAAAATTTACATCCAACCCCCCCCCCTAACCGAATTCTGTCCCAAGTGGACCCCCAAATCATCTTCACCATACCTCACATCTTACTCTTGGATTTGATCTTAATTTTTATATTAGATCATTTCTTGTTATTGTTGCCAAAATATTAGGAAGATATGCTTAATAGCATGGACACCTCCATTTACAAAGGAAACTCTGGCGAAATTTTCTAAAGATTCCAACACTTAGAAAATATTTTTCTAAACAAGCGTTACAAGTATATTTTATAACTTGTGTTTCGAATATAAACTTCGCCATAATTCTTGTAACAAAATACAAAGTATCGGAGGTTGGCTTTTGTAAATAAAAATGGGTAAATATATAATTAGAATATATATCTTATACTAGAACACTAGTGTGGATACTTGTTTATTTTGTGAGATAGTTATATTACTTTAGGGTAAAATAATGTAACTTAACGATATAACCTGACATTTGAATTGTGTGGTATGTGATAGAAGTAATGAGTAGATAGATACGTGTTATGCATGAGAAACTGATCGTTATCTGTACCTTATTAGGACGTGCTTGATTTCCTGATTATTTGAGTAATTAATCTAACCGAGCAAACCGAGGTGAGTTCACACTTTCTACAAGGCACGGGATTCCCGGTGGTTTGGGAATGGGTTAGAGAATTAAAACGGAACCTACATATCCTCCTTGGGTAGGATATGTACCGCCATCCTCCATGGGTAGGATGCCAATATTAATCCTGCGTATTCTCCTTGGGTAGAATACGTACGTTCGTCCTCCTTGGGTAGAACAACAACCTTAAAACTTACTAGACAAAAACTCTATCATGAAGTCCCTCAATTTATATCGACTTAATCGCCAAGGCCAATGGCGAGCGGGTCATTAGTTAATGCGCTATTAGGTTTAACAAACCTCACACCGTGCCAGTCAGACGGGCGTGTACTAATGGACTATGGCAACCAGTCAATGATGATAGACATTGACGTAGGGAACAACTATTGTTCGTCAGTTGTCGATATGGTAACGGTCTAGTGGTTCACATGGGGAAGCCCCCACTGATTATGGATATGGTTTGGGTAATAAAGAAGGAACTGGTTAATCATATGTTCAACTATGGGGTAACCCCCACGGCAAGTAAGCCAGCAAAAGACAAACCATGTTTTCGGAAACAACTTAAAACTAAACAACCAACTGTGAACTCACTCAACTTTGTTGTTGACTGTTAGTGCATTTATGTCTATCGCCTCCGTCAATCTAGTCTGTAGCGGAAACTGAAGAAAACTTGCTTTATATTGTTATATTTTAGTAAAAGGCAAGGTGGCATTTGTGTAAATAATGAGATATCTCATTATGTTCCTTGGGCAATAAATAGAACCCTTAGGGTTAGTTTTAGAAACTTTTGGAGACTTTGCTCATTTTGAAGACTTTGGAGAGCTAGGGTTAGAGAGAGAAGCTAGAGAGAGAAAGTGCTCCACGTGATTCAAGGTGCTTTGTACGATTTCAGATTATCAATAGAATCACAGATTATATTACGTCTTGTGTGTTCGGTCACATTCGTGTACAGATTCCGCACGTCACAAGTTCGTTTCGCAATCGTTTCAGAGTCAAAACCGGTCCTAACATTGACTCATTGTTACATGCCTTACAGGTTGTAAGATGCTTATGGAGCTTGCACGAGGAGGAAGTCGTTATGGAATATGGATTGTTATGCCCCGAGCTAAACATTTAATCCTTATGAACTTATTAAACCTACGTTTTGGACTTTAAACTTATGAACTATGGAACTTATGTTTTGGTTTCATGTTTCATGCTTCCGCTGTTAACTTAAAGTCGGTTACTTTCTTTTGGTCACCAATTGTATTGTGGTTGGTTTTATTTACTTAATTACGTTGTTCAATATGATTGGTGGCTCGATCCTGGTCACATCACGCCTCCAAGCGGTGGTACTCCGCGTGTGGATTTTGGGGGTGTGACAGATTGGTATCAGAGCCATTAGTTATAGTGAACTTGGTTTTAAAAAGGGAAAGGCTTTTTGACAAAACTAGACTATAACCTGTACAGTGCTCAACGATCCACAACGACACTTCGCTCCACATGCAAGACTCAACACACTATAGGTAATATGATTTATGTATGTATTGCCTGCTTGCTAGTTTACATTTACATTGTGTGTTGCACATGGTATGCCTAGTTAGAATAGTAGCATGTTATCTACTAGCCCGAATGTGCTCTTTATGACACCCAACTGTTTACTTGAAATTTGGCAAGTGGTGGTCAAATTCTTTCCTGTTTTTTTTGTCACCCCGCTACAACGACTGTTTATGCGTTCTATCTATTCGTACGATCATCTCGACATGACGTCGCCATTTGACCCTCCGTACATTCGGCTTGTACGTCAACATTCATGAAGACCATACCTGGCTCAAACGAACTTGGGTTTTGGAGAACAATACCCACGCATCCCTGTTAACGAACCTCATCATCTCCACTGGTCGTCGTTACCAGAAACGAAGCAGCCACAGTTACGCACGTTCGTCACTTTGCAACTCGCAACCCTACCAACCAAACTCTGTTTTGGACAAGTGACATACTTCCATGATCGTGATGCAACGAACTTCCCTTTTTGTGTCATGCCGCCACACCTCACTACTAGAATTGCCTCTAAGTAACAGATTACTTGGTTGAATTCTTCTGTTATTGGTGAACCCCTGTTTTCGCTCGATTCTTCGCATGAACCTCATTAATTCCCTGTTTCTTCGATTGGCAACTGATTTAACGAAACGCCAACAACCATACCACGATTTTTACCGATCACAAGACTACCTTATCACCCTGTTGGATGGTTTATTAGCTCTCTCGTATACCCAACTCAGCGAATGACTACCATTATTGGTGGAATAGTCTTCAGGACATTTGGGGACGGAGGTATGGATCACTCAACCCACAGGCGAACACGATAATTTATACGTTTACTTGACCCACCTTACACTACAAGAGATGTACTTTAATTTCATGATAGTTTTTCTTAAATATGTAGGATCTTTGCACTAGCTCTTGCACCGACACATGATTATTGATTAATGATACGTCCAATTTCTACCATTGGCTTAGATCAAACCATCACTCTCTTACCACAGTGACATTACATTGTCGCTACTCCATGTTGAGATACTGAAACGCACACGCACTCGTTTAGAGAATTTGGAAGGCTCGACCTTCGATAATTAGTGATCACTCCTTGAAACCTTGAGGGTGGTGATGTATTGTTGATACGATCATACTCTCTTGAACACGATTTCGCGTCTTTCCTTTGGAACCTCATGACTACGCAGACGTATTTTGGATTCATTCGCACAACTCAAGGAACTCCTCCTAACTTGGGTGCTTACTTGATGAATCACAAACCCACCTAAGTTCATGGATTCAGGTGAATTGTTCCTCCTTCGCGTGTGGGCGAGTCCGACGACTTTTGATGGAAGTCTCAGTGAATCTTAAAACTACACACTTGTACGACAATCATGCTGCTATGTTGAATTCTTGTTCTGATTGATTTAACCCCGTGACAGCTAAGTGAGCATTGGGCCATGAATATGTTGATACCCCAGGTACTTTTCCTTGATCTTGATACGGCCGATATGGGTCCTCAGAAACGATAGATATATCCCTTATTTTCTTTGACGACATCCAAACCCACTTGAAGAACTGTCCTCGCAACCACAAGAGCTCTTGGACAAGGGTTTTATTCGCCCTAGCTCTTCGCCTTGGGGAGCTCCAGTGTTATTTGTGAAGAAGAAAGACGGTACCTTTAGAATGTGTATTGACTACCGCGAACTCAACAAGGTGACCGTGAAGAATCGTTATCCTCTTCCACGCATTGATGACTTATTCGACCAGTTGCAAGGGTCGAGTTTCTACTCAAAGATTGACCTGAGGTCAGGCTACCATCAACTGAGAGTCCGAGATGAGGACGTCTCCAAAATAGCATTTAGAACTCGTTACGGGCACTACGAGTTTTCATGAACTGAGAGTGCAAACCTTACCTGGATAAGTTTGTCATAGTTTTCATCGATGACATCCTGATCTATTCTAAGAGTCAGGAAGAACACGAGCGACACCTGAGGCTTATTTTGGAACTTCTTCGAACAGAGCAGTTGTATGCCAAATTTTCGAAATGTGACTTCTGGTTTCGCGAAGTCCACTTTCTAGGCCACGTGGTAAACAAGGCTGGGATTCATGTGGATCCATCCAAGGTTGACTTGATCAAGAATTGTCCTGCACCCCGTACACCAACAGAAATCCGCCAATTCTTGGGTTTGGCAGGATATTACAGAAGGTTTATCAAGGATTTCTCAAAGATTGCACAACCTCTCACTTCACTGACTCAGAAGGGTGTCACCTATCGCTGGGGTGATGTACATGAGTCCGCATTTCAACACTTAAAAGATAGACTTTGTAGCTCGCCTATCCTCTCATTGCCTGAAGGCACAGATGACTTTGTGGTTTATTGCGACGCTTCCATCCAAGGACTTGGTTGCGTGTTGATGCAACGTGACAAGGTCATTGCCTACGCATCGCACCAACTTAAAGTTCACGAAAGGAACTACACTACGCACGACCTGGAATTAGGAGCTGTTGTTTTCGCACTTAAGATATGGAGACATTACTTGTACGGTACCAAGTGCACCATTTACACCGATTACAGGAGTCTCGAGCATATCTTCAAACAAAAGGAGTTAAACATGCGACAACGTCGATGGGTCGAGCTCTTGAAAGATTACGAATGTGCGATCAAGTACCATCCGAGCAAGGCCAATGTTGTGGCCGACGCCCTCAGCCGAAAGGATACTATACCAAAGCGTGTACGTGCGTTACAACTTACCATCCAATCTAGTCTTCCTACTCAGATACGAAATGCTTAAGTTGAAGCATTGAAAGCAGAGAACATCAGGGCGGAGTCCCTACGAGGATCAAGGATGTAACAACTGTCACTAAAATCAATAATTTGGACGATAATTAGTCAATAAGAAAATCCTAATTAAGACACCCAAATAATTCTGCATTTGCCCTAAAATTTACAGAACAATCGGAATCAGGATCAGTGCCCCTAAAACTCAAAGGGGGCAAACCCTAGTTGAATAATTATCTAAAATAAACGTTGCAAAGTTCTGATTTGCTGAATTGTTGAATCACCAAAGCTAGTCCCGAGCCTAGGCAGCCTATGAATTAGACTGCTTAGCTTACGGACCGCAAGGGAAAAGGCTTACGGTCCGTAAGCATGTCCCAAAAATCACTATAAATAGCCGACCTTGGGACTTGAACTGAGAAATGAAAACGACGTAAAGTTGTTTTCTGTACGTCGAGTTAAGGCTGTAATACTACAATAAACACACACGATCACGAGGTGCTGCCACAATCAGGGTAATAACTCGATCGCTATTACGATTCAACGTCCGATCGATTATAACTATCCAACAATTGTCTGAGTGCTGCTCAAATTGAGCTGATACTTTGTTATTCATTGTGATTTCGACTTGAATGTTTGAGTGTTGTTCGAATTCGGATTATGCTCTGTCATTCGTTGTGAATCCATTGAATTATTGAGTATTGCACTTATTAATTGTTGTGAGGGTTTAATCTCGTGAATTGACGTAACTGCTGAATTAGTTACTAACCCATTTTTGTGTACATTGTTAATTAAATTAGGTTAATCACAGGCAAATCAGTAAGGCTTAAACTCTGCTCGTAAAATCTGCAAAGTGAGTCATTCTCTTTTTATCAACTGTTTTACAAAACTCCAAAATTATTTTCAAAGTTATAATTACAGGGATTAAGTCTTTGTAATCACCAAGTTACAGCCGGTATGTGGGGTTTTGTATACATGACTTGATAATCTTCAACATTGGGGTAGCCAATGGGTGATATGACCATAATCACAGACACCACTGGACAGGTGGGCCAGTGGGTCGAGTGATAAAGTACCGTGGGTAGTTGGTTTGATATCAGAAACATTGTAATCGCTCTTAATACTGTGAATTATAACTAATGGGTCGTTTTAGTAAAATGAATGATTCACTCAGTATTTCCCCGCTGACAAAACCTTTTTCAAACATATTTCAGGTGATATGTTGTGAGCAAAGAAAGAGAAGTGCCCTGAAGCACTCCCAGCTTAGAAAAGTGGCTCGGTGTAAATAAATAAAAGAAACATGTTTTGAAAAATAAAGATTTCCCTGGGAAATCACATTGTTGTAAATATCGGGAGTTTATCCCTAAAGTTATAAAGCGAGCAGTTTAAATTACTGAAAGATCCTGTTTTTAAAAAAAAAAGACTTCCACTGTCGCCTTAAATTTAAATACCGCACGATTTCTGTCCCGCAACTCCTGAAACGGGTCAAACCGGGTCGGGGTCCGTGACAGAAATAAGGTGGTATCAGAGCCACTGTTTTAAGCTTACTGATAAAGCTCACTATTTTACGTCTATTGAAGTAATTGAAAAATACTTAGGAATTTTAATTTCCATTCTGTGAATATATGCTTATTAACTGATTAATTGTTAAAATTACAGTATGGGTAAACAAAAGATTTCTGCTATCTACCGCAAATTAGATAGTACACCTAAAGAACAGGGAACCTCTTCCTCCAAATCTCCCACCGAGTTAGAGGAAGGAATCTTTGTCCGTAAGGCAAATTATGAAAACCCACTTACCCCGGAGAAAAGGAATTTGATTATTAGAAAGGGTCAAGAGAAAAAGAAACCCCAAATCAAGAGAGTGAGGTTTAACCTGGAGATTCAGGAAATTAGCAATAATCCACCAGGAGAAAATAACCTAGATGAAAAATGGGCAAATTTGTGTCTGCTCGCTACCGTAGCAGAAAATGCAAATCTTTAAACTTTAAATCTAGAAATAAGTACTTCCCAGTAAATAAATAAATAAATCTGAGTGTGTTCTGTTTGCTGTTATGTTGTACAAATTAGTGTGCAATAAAAATGTTTATTTGTTAAGCTTTGTTCCAAAGTTTTAACTTAGCATTTTTGTGCATTTTGCATATATGCTACACAGCATGAGTGAGCTATCCGAGGCGTTTCAGAACCTCAACCTCTATCCTGTGCCAATTGAAGTCTCCCACATCTTCACTGGTTACATTGCTGACATAGAGAAACCTCTGGAATTCCAAGCTCCACCGCTGGAAAAAGCAAAACCTAAAAAGAGGAGAAGATATGTAGGGTGGAGAAAAGTGCGTAGAAGGAAACCCGCAACTAGGAGACTCCCTAAAATAGAAAATCCTGTAAGTGTGAGCAAGGGAAAGGAAATAGAAACCGGAGAAAGTTCCAAACCAGCAGGGACAGAAATAGGGATAGATCTAAAGCAAAAGGGAATAGAGATCGAAGAAAGCTCTAAACAGCCGGAGGAGATCACATTCCAGGACGAAATAGACCGTCTACTGGCCAATTGTGATATCATAGAGCCTGTCAACAATAATCTCTTCTCTTACCCTGCTACAGCCCAACTCCCAATAAACCTAGAACCAGTTATTCCAGACCCACTAGTCCACACACGACCATTAGGCCAAATGGAAGAATGGTGGACCAATGACTGGCAATTCCGAAATATAGTCAATAGTCCCTATAGTTTTCTCCCACAGTTTGATCCAGAACCTATCCTTAATCCGCCAATAAGCTATGAAAATTTAGTTGAATTGCATCAGTTTGGTGAAGAACTGATAGGCACTGGGAATATGATCAGGGAAATTGGGGAGCAGATTTCCTGGAAGTATGACGAAAGGGAACGTCACTACTGAACTGCCAGTTGATCCAAGAATAGTGGGGAGGGTTTGGAAAAGTTTGTTTGTATCATAACAGTAAAACTAACTCTATAAAATGGGCAATAAAACAATGTAAGATAAAAAGTGTGTATTGAAGCAGATATAATATATAAAACAAAACAGAAGTCGAGGCATCGACAATTTTGGTTATATCTATATGTTGTAACAATCTATATGTTTATCTGTGATGATTTTATTACCAATAATTAGATACTAATAATTCCTATCAATATAAATTAGCAGATGGAAAACGCTAGTAATGAACCAGTTAATGAAGAGAATCAATCTGAGCAAAATCAGGAAAACCAATACATGACTAGACAAGATATTGAAAATATCATCACTCAAGGGATAGCCAATGCTATTCCAGAAATCATGGCTGCTGCTAGGAAACCTGTTGAATCACAACAAATCATTCCTAGTAAACGTACTCAGGAAGATAATTTTAGCCATATGTAAATGGAGGCGGAAATCATGATAATCATGATAACAATCCGCAACAGGCCCCACTCCCTAAGAAAATGAAAGCTGCAACGCCTGGTTGCACTTACAAGGAATTTCTTGCCTGTAAACCAGCAGAATTTGCAGGTAATGAAGGGGCAACTGCAACACTGCGATGGTTAGAGAAAACCGAAGCAGTAATTGCAATAAGTAAATGTGCTGAAGAAGATCAAGTGATGTATGCATCAAACCTGTTCAAAGAAGGAGCGCTAGAATGGTGGAACACAGTGCTACAAGCAAAAGAAAGAAGGGTGGCCTATACAATGAATTGGGAAGAATTTAAGAGTCTTGTCAAAAGAAAATTCTGCCCCGAATACGAAAAGGAACAAATGGCAAACAAGTTCTTGAGTCATCGTATGATAGGCGTCGACTGTCGGGGATACACTTCGACATTCTTCGAATATGCGAGAGTGGTACCTACCCTGGCTTCGCCAGAACCGGTGCTCATATCCCGTTATATTTGGGGATTAATCGGAGAAATCCGTAACATCGTTAAAGCTGCAAGACCACGCACTATTGACGATGCTGTAGAGTTAGCCAACACCTTAACCGATGAACTGGTGCGCACAAGAGAAGAAGATCGAAAGAAAGAATTGGCTCAGAAGATTACCCAAGGATTTCGTACGGGTAATAATAACCGCTTTAAAAGAAGAGGAACAGGGCAATCCTCAACCCCGCCATTCTGCAGAAATTGCAAGAGAAAGCATTTTGGAAGATGCTATATAACCTGCAATTTTTGCAAATCAGTAGGACATAGTGAAGATAACTGCAAAAAGAAAGCCATAATCTGCTATAACTGTGGAGAAACCGGACATTACAAAACAGAATGCCCTAAATTGGTTAAAACCGCAGATAATAAAGGCAAACAAGCTGAAGGGACAACCAAGAAAAATGCTCGCGCATTCCAGCCGACCACTCAAGAAGCCGAACTCATTCCAGATGTGATAGCGGGTACGTTCTTAGTACATAACGTCTATGCAAAAGTATTATTTGACTCTGGTGTAAACCAAAGTTTCATTAATACTTCATTCTGCCAAGCTCTTAACTTACCTTTAACTACCCTTAGGCAGATTTTTACATTCGAAACGGCAGATGGAAATTCTGTCAACATTGATAAAGTATTGCAAGAAGGAAAGATAGAACTGTTAGGCCATAAGTTTTCTGCAAACTTGTTACCTATGAATTTAGCCGGATTCGATGTAGTATTAGGAATGGATTGGTTAGTCGCCAACCATGCTCGAATCCTGTGTGATAAGAATTCCGTAGAAATCCGTACCCCCACAGGAGAAGTAATCTTAATTACAGGAGATAGACCTCGGAAGCCACTGAAGTTCATTTCAGTAATGAAATTGGCTAGTTATTCAAGGAAACAAGAAATGGTGTATATGATTTCTGTAATCATTAACACTAAAAGTAAGGAACTCCAGGACATCCCTATAGTTTCAGAATACCCAGATGTCTTTCCAGAAGAATTACCTGGGTTACCACCAGATAGGGAAGTAGAGTTTAGAATTCATCTAATTCCAAGTACTACACCAATAGCTAAGGCACCTTATCGATTAGCACCTACTGAAATGCTAGAATTGAAAAAGCAGTTAGATGAATTACTAAGCAAAGGATTTATACAACCAAGTTCATCCCCTTGGGGTGCACCAGTGTTGTTTGTGAAAAAGAAAGATGGGTCAATGAGAATGTGTATCGATTATAGGGAATTGAACAAGGTTACAATTAAGAATCAATACCACTACCTAGGATTGATGATCTTTTTGATCAATTACAAGGAGCTAGGTATTTCTCTAAGATAGATTTAAGATCCGGATACCACCAGTTGAAAGTACAAGAGGAGGACATACCTAAAACTGCTTTCAGAACTAGGTATGGCCATTATGAGTTTACAGTCATGCCCTTCGGATTAACAAATGCTCCAGCCGCATTTATGGACATGATGAATAGAATCTGTAAACCATACTTGGATAAATTTGTAATCGTGTTCAATGACGATATACTAATTTATTCCAAAAGTCAGGAAGAACATTGTGAGCACCTGCATGCACTCTTAACTTTGTTAAGAAAGGAAAAGCTCTATGCCAAATTCTCGAAGTGTGAATTCTGGCTGCAGGAAGTACAATTTTTAGGTCATATGGTGAATCACGAAGGAATTCACGTAGATCCTGCTAAAATAGAAGCAATTACTAACTGGAAGGTTCCACGAACGGCTATTGAAGTTAGAAGTTTTCTAGGATTAGCTGGATACTATAGACGATTTATTAAAGACTTCTCTAAGATAGCTATACCTTTGACTAAGCTAACCTGTAAAGCAGTTAAGTTTGAATGGGGACCTAGACAAGAGGAAGCTTTTAGGATTCTAAAGCACAAATTGACGAATGCTCCAATCTTAGCTTTACCCGAAGGAACCGAAGATTTTGAAGTATACTGTGATGCTTCAAAATTAGGATATGGATGTGTGTTGATGCAACGCAAAAAGGTAATTGCGTATGCCTCTAGACAGTTGAAAAAGCACGAGGAAAATTATACAACTCATGACCTAGAGTTAGGAGCCATAATTTTTGCCCTTAAGATTTGGAGACATTATCTGTACGGAAGTAAGTTTACTATCTATACAGATCATAAAAGTTTAAGGTATATATTTGGGCAAAAAGAGTTAAACATGAGGCAAAGAAGGTGGATGGAAATCTTAAGTGATTACGACTGTAATATTCAATATCACGAAGGAAGGGCAAACGTAGTCGCAGATGCCTTAAGTCGTAAGTATCATGAAAAGCAAAAACGAGTCCGTGCTCTTAGGTTAAATCTACAATTAGATTTAATGGAACAATTGAAGAAAGTTTAGGGAACGGCAATCAAGGATGATGCTGAAGGAATGAAAGGTTACCTAAAGGAACTAGAACAAGGAAAAGATGGAATTTGGAGATTCCACAAGAAACGAATTTGGGTACCTAAGCTGGGAGAATTAAGAAATAAAATTTTAGAAGAAGCTCATAAATCTAGGTATACTGTACATCCATGAAACAATAAGATGTACCAAGATTTAAGAAATAATTTCTGGTGGATAGGAACGAAAAAGGACATAGCTGAATATGTAACCAAGTGTCTTACTTGTTCGCAAGTTAAGGCCGAACACCAGAAACCTTCAGGACTACTACAATAGTTAGAAATGTCGGTATGGAAATGGGAACTCATAACAATGGACTTTGTTACTAAGTTACCCAAAACCAGAAAAGGTAATAATGCAATTTGGGTAATTGTGGATCGATTAACCAAATCAGCTCATTTTCTACCAATGAAGGAAACCTTTAGCATGGAAAGGTTAGCCAAGTTGTACGTAGACGAAGTAGTATCCTTACATGGAGTCCCACTCTCTATTGTATCGGACAGAGATAGTCGTTTCACTTCCCGTTTCTGGACAAGTTTCCAGGAGGCAATGGGAACTCGACTCAATTTAAGTACTGCATATCATCCTCAAACGGACGGACAAAGTGAAAGGACGATACAAACCCTAGAAGACATGCTCCGAGCATGTGTAACTGATTTTGGTGGTAATTGGGATAGCCATTTACCATTAATTGAATTCTCCTATAACAATAGTTATCATTCGAGCATCGAAGCTGCTCCATTCGAAGCACTGTATGGACGCAAGTGCAGAACTCCCGTTTGTTGGGCAGAAATAGGAGAAAGTCAATTATCAGGACCAGAGATTGTGCAAGAAACCACTGACAAGATATCGCAAATCAAGGAAAGACTGAAGACTGCTAGAGATCGTCAGAAGAGTTATGCAGACAATCGCCGCAAGCCACTAGAATTTCAGGTAGGAGACAAAGTACTTCTGAAAGTTTCTCCTTGGAAAGGAGTGGTACGATTCGGTAAGAAAGGAAAACTGAGTCCGAGATATGTTGGACCATTCCCAGTGATCCAACGAATAGGACCAGTAGCTTATCGTTTACAACTACCAGAAGAATTAGCTGGGGTACATGATGTGTTTCATGTATCCAATCTCAAAAAATGTCTATCAGACGAATCCCTGGTAGTACCTCTTCAAGATATAGAGGTAAATAAAAAGCTGAAATTCGTAGAGAAACCCCTACAAATAGAAGACCGGAAGATCAAGTTTCTCAAACACAAACGACTAGTGCTAGTGAAGGTCAAATGGGAATCCAGGAGAGGACCAGAGTACACCTGGGAACTGGAATCAGAAATGAAACAAAAGTACCCTCATCTATTTCAGTAAATCTCGAGGACGAGATTTTTCTCAAGGTGGGGAGGATGTAACAACTGTCACTAAAATCAATAATTAGGACGATAATTAGTCAATAAGAAAATCATAATTAAGACACTCAAATAATTCTGCATTTGCCCTAAAATTTACAGAACAATCGGAATCAGGATCAGGGCTCCTAAAACTCAAAGGGGGCAAACCCTAGTTGAATAATTATCTAAAATAAACGTTGCAAAATTCTGATTTGCTGAATTGTTGAATCACCAAAGCTAGTCCCGAGCCTAGGCAGCCTATGAATTAGACTGCTTAGCTTACGGACCGCAAGGGAAAAGGCTTACGGTCCGTAAGCATGTCCCAAAAATCACTATAAATAGCCGACCTTGGGACTTGAACTGAGAAATGAAAACGACGTAAAGTTGCTGTCTGTACGTCGAGTTAAGGCTGTAATACTACAATAACACACACGATCACGAGGTGCTGCCACAATCAGGGTGATAACTCGATCGCTATTACGATTCAACGTCTGATCGATTATAACTATCCAACGATTGTCTGAGTGCTGCTCAAATTGAGCTGATACTTTGTTATTCATTGTGATTTCGACTTGAATGTTTGAGTGATGTTCGAATTCGGACTATGCTCTGTCATTCGTTGTGAATCCATTGAATTATTGAGTATTGCACTTATTAATTGTTGTGAGGGTTTAATCTCGTGAATTGACGTAACTGCTGAATTAGTTACTAACCCATTTGTGTGTACATTGTTAATTAAATTAGGTTAATCACAAGCAAATCAGTAAGGCTTAAACTCTGCTCGTAAAATCTGCAAAGTGAGTCATTCTCTTTTTATCAAATGTTTTACAAAACTCCAAAATTATTTTCAAAGTTATAATTACAGGGATTAAGTCTTTGTAATCACCAAGTTACAGCCGGTATGTGGGGTTTTGTATACATGACTTGATAATCTTCAACATTGGGGCAGCCAATGGGTGATATGACCATAATCACAGACACCACTGGACAGGTGGGCCAGTGGGTCGAGTGATAAAGTACCGTGGGTAGTTGGTTTGATATCAGAAACATTGTAATCGCTCTTAATACTGTGAATTATAACTAATGGGTCGTTTTAGTAAAATGAATGATTCACTCAGTATTTCCCCACTGACAAAACCTTTTTCAAACATGTTTCAGGTGATATGTTGTGAGCAAAGAAAGAGAAGTGCCGTGAAGCACTCCCAGCTTTGAAAAGTGGCTCAGTATAAATAAATAAAAGAAACATGTTTTGAAAAATAAAGATTTCCCTCGGAAATCACATTGGTGTAAATATCGGGATTTTATCCCTAAAGTTATAAAGCGAGCAGTTTAAATTACTGAAAGATCCTGTTTAAAAAAAAAAAAAAGACTTCCGCTGCCGCCTTAAATTTAAATACCGCAGGATTTCTGTCCCGCGGCTCCTGAAACGGGTCAAACCGGGTCGGGGGCCGTGACAAAGGAAACGGTTAGAACAAAAGGAAGACGGCGCCTACTATGCAAACGGGCGTATCTGGGTTCCACTCTATGGTAATCTACATGAGCTTGTGATGGATGAGGCACACAAGTCTCGTTATTCAGTACATCCTGGTTCGGATAAGATGTACCACGATCTCAAGTGTCACACCCCCAAAATCCACACGCGGAGTATCACCGCTTGGGAGCGTGACTGACCAGGATCAAGCCACCAATCATATTGAACATGTAATTAATATTAAGTAAAATAAAAGTAAACCATCCATTCAATACGATAGGTGTTCAAAACATAACCATAGTTTCAAAGTGTAGCGGAAGCATAGTAAATAAATCAACAATAGTTAATAGTTTTAAATGTCATGATAGTTCAACGTAGAAACCACGATCCTTGCCCACAACGACCCGCTTCTCCAGTGCAAGCTCCAAGTACCTAACGATCTGCAAGGCATGTAACAGAATGATCAACAAACTAGTTGAGCGAGTTCACAGTAAGTAAATGCGTAATAGTAAGTAACGGGTGGCTCTACAGGGCCAATAGTAAGTTATACAGGTGGGGGCTTCCCATGTTATGTGACCACTAGACTATTCGTATCATCCCTGTTCTTCGTCCGAGAACAGTAGCGCGTATGGGGTGTACGTGGGTTTCACGTACGTATCCTTTATACCGAGGATAGAAGTAAGTAATGCGTACACGTAGGTTTTACGTGCGTGCCTGACATCCGAGGCAGTAATGGCATATGACCACGTAGGTGTTATCCAACCTACGGAACCACGTAGGTGTTATCCCAACCTACGGAACCGTCCTGACATCCGAGGACCATGATAGGTGATAGTCTAGGAAAAGCATATATACGTTATAAGTCAATTGAAACCTTTAACCCATTCCCACGACCCGGGAATCCCATGCCTTAGTAGGAGTGTGAACTCACCTTGGTTTGCTCGGTATGCTAGGTTATGCACTCACAAGTAATTAATCAAATCCTATTGTATGCACGTATAACAAATCAGTTCATGTTCACAATGATACGCATGCAATTTAATGTTCACATAACAGTCAGTTTGCATATCGGCACAACACGTATTATTTCACATTAAATCATCAGCTAGTGTGCACGAATACAAATGTTAACGTTCATCACCAAGCATGGCATGCCAAATAAATCAAGCACATATTCCATCATTCAAAGTATCTTCATAATCCCTAATATCTTTCGATCCAACTGTTATCTTTCGACACATTAGTGATCTTTCGACACATAGTTATCACAGTTATCATTCGGACCGAATGTTATGTTTCGAACCAATGTCATCTTTCGGTCAATGCTATCCTTCGGTCAACACTACTATGGTTCGGTCAAAGCTATCCTTCGGTCAACACTACTATGGTTCGGTCAAAGCTATCCTTCGGTCAACACTACTATGGTTCGAAGGACAAGTATCTTTCGGTCACAACAACTATGCTTCGACTGACAAGTATCTTTCGGTCACAACAGTTTTCATTCATAGACAGTTACCACAAAACCCTAATCCATCTTATCATGTTATCGATTAACAAGCACATTTCATCAGTTACGTTACACAGAAGGCACAAAGATCATCTACGACAGTTACTATCATTCCCAGAAATCATCAACCAATCCGAATCATCATCTATGTGTCATGTAAACATAATCATCATTCGGTTCAACTATCTAACATATATACGTATATCATCCAGTCGATCCATTAAACATCATCACCACAGATCCGATTTTTGTAATTATGGTGGCCGATTAACTAAACTATCCGGCCGATCAATCAACAACATCTTAACAATCATGACAATTCAATCCAATTATATTTGCTAAACCTACCTTATCCGATTCATAACAACATACAAACAACATATTGCAAGACAATTGATTAATCATGAAATCAAAGCATCATAAACAACATCACACACTAACCGGAAATCTGGATTACGGAATGAAATCCTTCGAACAGGGAATGGGTCTGCTATGCCGTCACACACACACAAGGGAACTAGGGTTTTTGGAAGTAACTATCGGTTTACATGTATTCACGTATATAAACATATCACAGGAATGGGCCAAGCCCATTAGAAAGACTGGGCCGAAAGATGTCGAAGGATATGTTTCGTGATCCTTCGGGCCGAAAGATGTCGAAGGATCCTACCTTTGCTCGAAGGGTATGTTTCGAGATCCTTCGAACCTAAGGTTATCTTTCGTGATCCTTCGATCTGTATGTCATGTTTCGTGATCTGGACTAAGTGTTTTAATAATAACTCTAATATTATTTTCTACCACAGCAAGTAATCACATATAGGCAAAACGACAATATGTTTCATTAAAACACAACGCGTACAATTTCAAGTCCACAATCCAAACAACTAAACAGTCAAAGTCAACGCGCATTTAATGCGAAAGTGAAAGTCAGAAACTCGAGTTGTCACATTATCCCCAACTTAAAAGAAATTTCGTCCCGAAATTTGGTACGCACTCACTGAGGAAGCTAGGTAAGTTACATCGTTCACTGGTTTTCCTGGGGTGTCACATCATCCCCCCGTTGATTTGGAATTTCGTCCCGAAATTCAGTAGTAGTAGCTTCAGCCTCAGAAGTGGATGCATTGGTTTCGAATAGTTGGGGGTACTTTTCTTTCATCTGGTCTTCGCGTTCCCAGGTATACTCTGGGCCACGCTGGGAGTTCCAACGAACTCGAACAAGAGGGATTCTCTTGTGCTTGAGGACCTTAACATCCCGGTCCGTGATTTCAACTGGTTCCTCGACGAACTGCAACCGCTCGTCGATATTGAGTTCCTTAAAAGGAACTATAAGGGTCTCATCTGATAGGCATTTCTTCAGATTCGACACGTGAAATACATTGTGAACTGCACCGAGTTCAGCTGGTAGGTTTAATCTGTAGGCTACTTTGCCAATTTTCTCAATGATTTCGAACGGTCCGACATACCGTGGATTGAGTTTGCCTCGTTTACCAAATCGAACCACACCCTTCCAGGGTGAAACTTTCAATAAAACCCGGTCCCCGATCTCAAATTCCAATGGCTTTCTACGCTTGTCCGCGTAGGCTTTCTGACGGTCGCGTGCTGCCGCCATGCGTTGTCGTATCTGCGCAATCTTTTCTGTGGCGTCCACTACAATCTCTGGACCCGTAATTTGACTATCCCCCACCTCTGCCCAACAGAGAGGTGACCGGCATTTACGTCCGTACAATGCCTCAAATGGAGCGGCTTGAATGCTGGTGTGGTAACTGTTATTGTATGAAAACTCCACTAAAGGGAGGTGCTTTTCCCAGCCGTTGCCGAAATCGATGACACACGCTCGAAGCATGTCTTCTAGAGTTTGGATAGTTCGCTCAGACTGCCCATCCGTCTGAGGATGATATGCTGTGCTCATGTCTAATCGTGAGCCGAAGGATTTATGCATCGCTTGCCAAAGCTCTGACGTGAATCGTGCATCGCGATCTGAAATAATAGAGGTGGGCACTCCGTGCCTCGAAACAACTTCTTTAAGATAGACGTCTGCGAGAGTGGAGAACTTGTCCGTTTCCTTGATCGGCAGGAAGTGTGCAGACTTGGTGAGTCGATCAACTATGACCCATATTGTATCGTTCCCACGCTGAGATCTAGGTAGGCCTGTAACAAAATCCATGGAAATTTCTTCCCATTTCCATTGCGGTATCTTAGGCTGCTGAAGTAGACCAGATGGTTTCTGATATTCAACCTTGACTCTCGCACAGGTTAAGCATTTTCCAACGTACATAGCGATGTGAGCCTTCATACTAGGCCACCAATAAGTAGTGCTGATGTCGTGGTACATTTTATCCGACCCTGGATGTACCGAATAGCGAGACTTGTGAGCTTCATCCATTACAAGTTCGCGTAAACCGCCATAAAGTGGGACCCAAATACGCCCCGTTACATAGTAGGCGCCGTCTTCCTTTTGTTCCATGCGTTGCCTTGAGCCGCGTAAGGCTTCAGCTTTGACGTTTTCGGGTTTCAGTGCTTCCAACTGAGCAGCTCGTATCTGTGCAGGAAGACTGGACTGAATAGTAAGCTGTAGCGCTCGCACGCGCTTAGGTAGAGTGTCCTTCCGACTGAGGGCATCAGCCACAACATTGGCCTTGCCTGGATGATACTTGATGGCGCATTCATAGTCGTTTAGAAGTTCAACCCATCTCCGTTGACGCATATTCAAATCCTTCTGCTTAAGAATATGCTCGAGACTCCTGTGATCGGTGTAAATCGTGCACTTGGTACCGTACAGGTAGTGTCGCCATATCTTAAGCGCGAAAACAACAGCTCCCAGCTCTAAATCGTGCGTCGTGTAGTTCCGTTCATGAACCTTGAGTTGCCGCGAAGCGTAGGCAATAACTTTATCCCGCTGCATCAATACACAACCAAGCCCCTGTATCGATGCGTCACAATAAACCACGAAGTCATCCGTGCCCTCTGGCAATGAGAGAATAGGTGCGCTGCAAAGCCTATCCTTTAAGTACTGAAAAGCGGTCTCTTGCGTATTACCCCATCTGTAAACGACACCTTTCTGTGTTAGCATAGTAAGTGGTTGCGCGATCTTTGAGAAGTCTTTAATAAATCGCCTGTAGTAACCCGCCAAACCCAAGAATTGGCGTATTTCTGTCGGTGTACGTGGTGCTGGCCAGTTTCTGATCGAATCAACTTTGGATGGATCGGCATGAATCCCATCCTTGTTCACCACATGGCCTAAGAAGTGGACTTCACGAAGCCAGAAGTCACATTTTGAAAACTTTGCGTACAGTTGCTCCTTTCGAAGAAGTTCCAAGATAAGACGTAAGTGCTGCTCGTGCTCCTCCTGACTCTTGGAGTAGATCAGAATGTCGTCGATGAAAACAATGACGAACTTGTCGAGATAGGGTTTGCACACCCTGTTCATAAGATCCATGAAGACTGCAGGCGCGTTCGTAAGACCGAATGGCATGACAAGAAACTCGTAATGACCGTAGCGAGTTCTGAAAGCGGTTTTGGAGATGTCCTCATCCCGGACTCTCAGCTGATGATACCCTGACCTTAAATCAATCTTGGAATAGTAACACGACCCTTGCAACTGGTCGAATAGGTCATCTATGCGCGGAAGAGGATAACGGTTCTTCACCGTCACCTTATTGAGTTCGCGGTAGTCGATGCACATCCTGAACGTACCGTCTTTCTTCTTCACAAATAACACTGGAGCTCCCCAAGGCGAAGAGCTTGGACGAATAAAGCCCTTTTCCAAGAGCTCTTGTAGCTGCTTCGACAGTTCTTCCAGTTCGGTTGGAGCTAAACGATACGGTGCGCGGGCTATTGGTGCTGCTCCAGGAGCTAACTCAATCTGAAACTCGACTTGACGATGAGGAGGTAAACCAGGTAAATCTTCAGGAAACACTTGAGGAAATTCACGCACAACTGGTATATCCTCCAGCTTCTTTTCCTTTGCTGACGCGTCAGTGACAAGTGCCAGAATGGCAGTATGTCCCTTTCGTAAACATTTCTGCGCCTTTAAGAAAGAGATGATGCCAACCACAGCACCACTCTTGTCACCTTGTACTTCGAGAGGTTCTTGACTGGAGCGAGGAATACGAATAACTTTTTCTTTGCATAAGATCTCCGCGTGATGTTGGGATAACCAATCCATACCGATGACGACGTCGAAACTACCCAAAACTATGGGTATGAGATCAATCGAGAAAGTCTGACCCGCTAGAACAATACTACAACCCTTGACTACCTGTGCGGCTTCTACACTTTTACCATTGGCTAGTTCTACGACGTGTTTGGTGTCTAGGGGTGTTGGTGTACGTTTTAATAATTTACTCATTTTCAATGACATATAGCTTGTATCAGCACCCGAATCAAATAAGACAGTAACATAAATATCGTCGAGAAGAAACTTACCCATAACCACATTGGGATCATTCACTGCGTCACCCCGACCTAGCACAAAAGCACGACCACGAGCTTCATTGCCATTGTTGTTGTTGTTTCGCTCGTTATTGTTGTTATTGTTCCCGTTGCCCTGATTGTTGTTGTTGTTCTGGTTCCTGTTCAGCTGAGGGCAGTGTCTCTTGATGTGACCTTCAGCACCACAATTATAGCACCCCTTGTTGCCCTGTTGCTGATTCTGCTGTGCCGGTGGCTGCTGCTGATTCTGATTCGCAGGACGAGGGCTTCTACAGTCTTTGGCCTCGTGACCCATCTTGAGGCATCTTTGACAACGACCCTTGTTACACTGACCGTTGTGATGCTTGTTGCAGGTGTTACACTTTGGGAGATTTCCTCGATACCCTCCCTGTCTGTGGCTGCTAGAGGAGTGCTGACTTGGACTCTGGTAACTGTCTGTCTTTCGCTGTTGAGCTTGCGACTGCACTGAAGCTGATCCCTTGCTAGAATCCCCATCCCATTTTCTCTTACTTTCACTGGGAGTAGCAAGTGTAGTAGAAGCAGTAGCGGTAGCAGTAGCACTGATACGCTTAGGCAGTTTATTCTGATCCACTGCCTGATCGGTGATGCGATGAGCGAGACGCTGGATTTCCTGGATGTTGTTGAGGTTAGCCGAGGTAACGTGGCTCTGTATTTCTGGTGCCAAACCTTTGAGATACAACTCAATACGCTTGTATGGAGGGTCCACCATAGTTGGACATAACACAGCCAACTCATTTGATCTCTTGGTGTAAGCTTCGATTTCCGAACCAACCATTTTCAAGTTATACAACTCGTCCTCCAACTTGTGAATGTCTTCTCTAGTGCAGTATTCCCTCTTGATCAGTTCTTTGAAATCATTCCAGGGTGTGGCGTTAGCAGCTGCCAGCCCTAATATCTGCACTTGTGCGTTCCACCAAGTGAGCGCAATCCCTTCAAGTGTGCCAGTGGCGAACTTCACCCTGCGAGCCTCAGGGCATTCACACATTTCGAAAACCGACTCGAGCTTTTCAAACCAGTGGAGGAGTCCAACTGCTCCCTCCGTGCCACCGAACGAGCTAGGACGACAATCCATGAAATTCTTGAAGGTGCACCCAGGTTGTTGCTGAGCGGGTTGACCTATTGTGTACGAATAGGGCAAAGTTAAGTACGAGAATTAATGTAGGATCTAAAGATCCTAGGGTCTATACTGCAGGGTATACTACCTGCTTGGGCGGCTGCAACTGCCGCAGCAACGAGAGCCTCTAGCTGGGCTTGAGTCATGTTAATTCGTGCGGCCATTGATCTTCACATCAAAGGCAACATAAGTGAGAAAGGTTCGCGAATAGTGCGATGACAGAAGAGTGTAAGCACATAAGTATTCTCATGCAATGACAAGTTGTGAGCAAAGTAATGTAAGCATACTACGAGCAAAGTTCTATGCAAATTCTAGCATGTAGGCAATAAACATAAACCTTATTACCTAGGAAGTTGAGTCTTGCACGTGGAGCGAAGCGTCGTTGTGGATCGTTGAGAGCACTGTTCTGGTTATAGTCTGGTTTTAATAAAACGTTTTCCCATATTAAAACCAAGTTCTCTATAACCAATGGCTCTGATACCAATCTGTCACACCCCCAAAATCCACACGCGGAGTATCACCGCTTGGGAGCGTGACTGACCAGGATCAAGCCACCAATCATATTGAACATGTAATTAATATTAAGTAAAATAAAAGTAAACCATCCATTCAATACGATAGGTGTTCAAAACATAACCATAGTTTCAAAGTGTAGCGGAAGCATAGTAAATAAATCAACAATAGTTAATAGTTTTAAATGTCATGATAGTTCAACGTAGAAACCACGATCCTTGCCCACAACGACCCGCTTCTCCAGTGCAAGCTCCAAGTACCTAACGATCTGCAAGGCATGTAACAAAATGATCAACAAACTAGTTGAGCGAGTTCACAGTAAGTAAATGCGTAATAGTAAGTAACGGGTGGCTCTACAGGGCCAATAGTAAGTTATACAGGTGGGGGCTTCCCATGTTATGTGACCACTAGACTATTCGTATCATCCCTGTTCTTCGTCCGAGAACAGTAGCGCGTATGGGGTGTACGTGGGTTTCACGTACGTATCCTTTGTACCGAGGATAGAAGTAAGTAATGCGTACACGTAGGTTTTACGTGCGTGCCTGACATCCGAGGCAGTAATGGCATATGACCACGTAGGTGTTATCCAACCTACGGAACCACGTAGGTGTTATCCCAACCTACGGAACCGTCCTGACATCCGAGGACCATGATAGGTGATAGTCTAGGAAAAGCATATATACGTTATAAGTCAATTGAAACCTTTAACCCATTCCCACGACCCGGGAATCCCATGCCTTAGTAGGAGTGTGAACTCACCTTGGTTTGCTCGGTATGCTAGGTTATGCACTCACAAGTAATTAATCAAATCCTATTGTATGCACGTATAACAAATCAGTTCATGTTCACAATGATACGCATGCAATTTAATGTTCACATAACAGTCAGTTTGCATATCGGCACAACACGTATTATTTCACATTAAATCATCAGCTAGTGTGCACGAATACAAATGTTAACGTTCATCACCAAGCATGGCATGCCAAATAAATCAAGCACATATTCCATCATTCAAAGTATGTTCATAATCCCTAATATCTTTCGATCCAACTGTTATCTTTCGACACATTAGTGATCTTTCGACACATAGTTATCACAGTTATCATTCGGACCGAATGTTATGTTTCGAACCAATGTCATCTTTCGGTCAATGCTATCCTTCGGTCAACACTACTATGGTTCGGTCAAAGCTATCCTTCGGTC
This sequence comes from Helianthus annuus, assembly GCF_002127325.2. NCBI lineage: Eukaryota > Viridiplantae > Streptophyta > Magnoliopsida > Asterales > Asteraceae > Helianthus > Helianthus annuus. The sequence goes on along the minus strand of NC_035438.2, from coordinate 130,296,516 downwards.
AACACTACTATGGTTCGGTCAAAGCTATCCTTCGGTCAACACTACTATGGTTCGAAGGACAAGTATCTTTCGGTCACAACAACTATGCTTCGACTGACAAGTATCTTTCGGTCACAACAGTTTTCATTCATAGACAGTTACCACAAAACCCTAATCCATCTTATCATGTTATCGATTAACAAGCACATTTCATCAGTTACGTTACACAGAAGGCACAAAGATCATCTACGACAGTTACTATCATTCCCAGAAATCATCAACCAATCCGAATCATCATCTATGTGTCATGTAAACATAATCATCATTCGGTTCAACTATCTAACATATATACGTATATCATCCAGTCGATCCATTAAACATCATCACCACAGATCCGATTTTTGTAATTATGGTGGCCGATTAACTAAACTATCCGGCCGATCAATCAACAACATCTTAACAATCATGACAATTCAATCCAATTATATTTGCTAAACCTACCTTATCCGATTCATAACAACATACAAACAACATATTGCAAGACAATTGATTAATCATGAAATCAAAGCATCATAAACAACATCACACACTAACCGGAAATCTGGATTACGGAATGAAATCCTTCGAACAGGGAATGGGTCTGCTATGCCGTCACACACACACAAGGGAACTAGGGTTTTTGGAAGTAACTATCGGTTTACATGTATTCACGTATATAAACGTATCACAGGAATGGGCCAAGCCCATTAGAAAGACTGGGCCGAAAGATGTCGAAGGATATGTTTCGTGATCCTTCGGGCCGAAAGATGTCGAAGGATCCTACCTTTGCTCGAAGGGTATGTTTCGAGATCCTTCGAACCTAAGGTTATCTTTCGTGATCCTTCGATCTGTATGTCATGTTTCGTGATCTGGACTAAGTGTTTTAATAATAACTCTAATATTATTTTCTACCACAGCAAGTAATCACATATAGGCAAAACGACAATATGTTTCATTAAAACACAACGCGTACAATTTCAAGTCCACAATCCAAACAACTAAACAGTCAAAGTCAACGCGCATTTAATGCGAAAGTGAAAGTCAGAAACTCGAGTTGTCACATCAAGACTACGTATTGGTGGCCTAGTATGAAAGCCAACATAGCAACCTACGTCAGTAAATGTTTGACTTGTGCGAGAGTTAAGATTGAATATCAGAAACCATCAGGCCTACTCCAACAACCAGAGACCCCGACATGGAAATGGGAGCAAATTTCCATGGATTTCGTTACTGGCCTGCCTAGATCTCAACGCGGAAATGACACTATTTGGGTAATAGTGGATCAATTGACTAAGTCTGCACACTTCTTGGCTATCAAGGAAACCGACAAGTTTTCCACTCTAGCAGACATCTACCTAAAGGAAGTAGTATCAAGGCACGGAGTGCCAACCTCCATCATTTCCGATCGTGACTCACGTTCTACATCTGAATTGTGGCAAGCTATGCACAAGTCCTTTGGCTCTCGATTAGACATGAGCACGACATATCATCCACAGACGGATGGGCAATCTGAACGCACCATCCAAACCCTTGAAGACATGCTTAGGGCATGTGTAATCGACTTTGGTAATGGCTGGGAAAAACACCTCCCGTTAGTGGAGTTTTCATATAACAACAGTTACCACACCAGTATCCAGGCAACTCCGTTTGAGGCGTTGTACGGACGGAAGTGCCGATCACCTCTCTGTTGGGCAGAGGTTGGTGACAGTCAAATCACTAGCCCAAAACTTGTAGTGGATACAACCGAAAGGATTGCTCAGATACGACAACGAATGGGGCAGCTCGTGACCGTCAGAAAAGCTATGCGGATAAGCGAAGGAAACCACTCGAGTTCCAGGTTGGGGATTGAGTGCTACTTAAAGTCTCACCTTGGAAAGGTGTAGTTCGTTTTGGCAAACGAGGCAAACTCAATCCGCGCTATGTCGGACCGTTCAAAATCATTGAGAAAATTGGCAAGGTCGCTTACAAGTTGAATCTACCTGAAGAACTCAGTGGAGTTCACAATGTTTTCCATGTGTCGAATCTGAAGAAGTGTCTGTCAGATGAGACCCTCATAGTTCCTCTCAAGGAGCTCACGATCGACGACCAGCTGCGATTCGTCGAGGAACCAGTAGAGATTACTGATCGAGATGTTAAGACTCTCAAGCGTACCAGAATACCTCTCGACCGAGTTCGTTGAAATTCCCGTCGTGGCCCAGAGTATACCTGGGAACGAGAAGACCAAATGAAACTCAAGTATCCCCAGCTGGTTAAGAAAAGTGCAACCACTACTGAGACAGAAGCTACTGCAGAATTTCGGGACGAAATTCCAAACCAGCGGGGGATGATGTGACACCCCAGGAAACCACGCAACTTAACTAGCTTCCTCAGTAACCACGTGCTAAATTTCGGGACGAAATTTTCTTAACAGGGGGAGAATGTGACAACCCTCATAATTATATGTATCCGTACGATGTATCAATGTTAATTAAAGTGCTTGATGATTGTGTTGAATTACATAACTATTTTCTGATTACTACGTCATACTTGCATGTGCCTGTTAACATACTAGTCTTGTATTGAAAATTGACTAAATGGTAATGTATGCTTTCCTAAGGGTAGGGAATTAATTGTGACATGAAAAGTTATATAAAAGACACTTTACGGAATAATTAAACGATTTAACGGAACGGTATCTAACCAAACAACCGGACATTACCCGGAACACTAAAATTTTGCCAAAAACGTTGTTTTAATATTTCTTGGCTAGTCATGATCCCCGTACACCCTAACACCCCCTAAATATCAAATAACTAATATATGAAATCATGTTACTTGAAATCTAACTTACCTTTACCTATTAGTTACAAAATTTACATCCAACCCCCCTAACCGAATTCGGTCCCAAGTGGACCCACAAATCATCTTCACCATACCTCACATCTTACTCTTGGATTTGATCTTAATTTTTATATTAGATCATTTCTTGTTATTGTTGCCAAAATATTAGGAAGATATGCTTAATAGCATGGACACCTCCATTTACAAAGGAAACTCTGGCGAAATTTTCTAAAGATTCCAACACTTAGAAAATATTTTTCTAAACAAGCGTTACAAGTATATTTTATAACTTGTGTTTCGAATATAAACTTCGCCATAATTCTTGTAACAAAATACAAAGTGTCGGAGGTTGGCTTTTGTAAATAAAAATGGGTAAATATATAATTAGAATATATATCTTATACTAGAACACTTGTGTGGATACTTGTTTATTTTGTGAGATAGTTATATTACTTTAGGGTAAAATAATGTAACTTAACGATATAACTTGACATTTGAATTTTGTGGTATGTGATAGAAGTAATGAGTAGATAAACCGTACGTAGGATACGTGTTATGCATGAGAAACTGATCGTTATCTGTACCTTATTAGGACGTGCTTGATTTCCTGATTATTTGAGTAATTAATCTAACCGAGCAAACCGAGGTGAGTTCACACTTTCTACAAGGCATGGGATTCCTGGTGATTTGGGAATGGGTTAAAGAATTAAAACGGAACCTACATATCCTCCTTGGGTAGGATATGTACCGCCATCCTCCTTGGGTAAGATGCCAATATTAATCCTGCGTATTCTCCTTGGATAGAATACGTACGTTCGTCCTCCTTGGGTAGGACAACAACCTTAAAACTTAGTAGACAAAAACTCTATCATGAAGTCCCTCAATGTATATCGACTTAACTGCCGAGGCCAATGGCGAGCGGGTCATTAGTTAATAGCGCTATTAGGTTTAACAAACCTCACACCGTGCCAGTCGGACGGACGTGTACTAATGGACTATGGAAAACTGTCAATGATGATAGACATTGACGTAGGGCACAACTAGGTCAGTTGTCGATATGGTAACGGTCTAGTGGTTCACATGGGGAAGCCCCCACTGATTATGGATATGGTTTGGGTAATAAAGAAGGAACTGATTAATCATATGTTCAACTATGGGGTAACCCCCACGTCAAGTAAGCCAGCAAAAGACAAACCATGTTATCGGAAACAACTTAAAACTAAACAACCAACTGTGAACTCACTCAACTTTGTTGTTAACTCGTTGTTACATGCCTTACAGGTCGTTAGATGCTTATGGAGCTTGCACGAGGAGGAAGTCGTTGTGGAATATGGATTGTTATGCCCCGTGCTAAACATTTAATCCTTATGAACTTATTAAACCTACGTTTTGGACTTTAAACTTATGAACTATGGAACTTATGTTTTGGTTTCACATTTCATGCTTCCGCTGTTAACTTAAAGTCGGTTACTTTCTTTTGGTCACCAATTGTATTGTGGTTGGTTTTATTTACTTAATTACGTTGTTCAATATGATTGGTGGCTCGATCCTGGTCACGTCACGCCTCCAAGCGGTGGTACTCCGCGTGTGGATTTTGGGGGTGTGACAGTATCCACTTTTTGGCAGTTTCGGTATCGGTATTTTCGGGATCGGTACCGGTTTTGTACGGTACCGGTAAAATACCGAATTTTACCTTCAAATACCGCTACCGTACCGATACCATACCGATACCGTACCGTACCGACATATTTCGGTATCAGTATCGGTACCCAGTTTTGGCGAAATTCAGGATCGGGATTTTCGGGATCGGGAAGGTATCGAGACGGGATCGGGATTTGCTCATCCCTTACTGGCTGGAGTGGTGGATGGTGTTGCTCGACTGGTGGTGGCTAGTGCTAACATAGGTGGGTGGGTGGCAGAATGTGAGGGTGGTGGTTGGGAGAGTGAGGAAAGGATGAGAAAGAGTTTTTGTTTTTGTTATATACTTACCGAAATCGTCCTTTATTGGTAAAAAGGCTAAACTACTCTCATGTGACTTGCTTGTGATGAGATTTAACCAAAAAAACTAACTGAGTTTTGCTTAAAGGTTAAAACATGCAAGATTTTGATACGTTAAGGACAAAACTTACAAAGTTTTGCACTAAAGGACACCGCCTACAAAACGTTGTAAACATAAAGGACAAAACTTGTAATTTACTCTAAAAATATTAAAATAATAACCACGCTTCAATATTGTTTCAATACACCCACTTATATTAGTATATCCATATTTGTAAGTTTTATTAACAATAACTTGAAATTCTTGGACCAAATGGAAAGGCTTTATTGGTCCACATATTAGTTTACTTGACGCTTACTTAGGACAGGAGGTGTGGCTTAACGCTACCCCGTCACCTCAGCTATTTTAGCACCCCGGGGCACTATGGACCACACCGCGGGAATTAAATGGGGCGCTATAGAGTCATCACCAGCACGCTAACGAGCATTTTTGGAGGGGATCGAGGTGTGTTTGGTCAATATGACCGTTATGAACGGTAACTTTTAAAAAAATAATTTTAAAATTTATAATTTACCTATACATTCCCTAATTTTTTCTCTAATTTCATCCCTTCTTCCCATACTCTTTATACCAAATCTCTACACTTTTTTTTCATAATCACAAAATGTTTCCCAACAACCAAAACGTGTGGGATCCAAACCATCCGTTTTGGGAAAGTGCACCAAATAATCCCAACAACGAGCAAGAAGACCGTTATCGAAGAGACCCGCGGAAGGGTGAGCTTGGATATTATCCGATGCCACCTAGCACCCCAACTTCTCCTCATCCGACCACTCCACCGATTCCCGGTTTTTACGGATATTATTCCCAACCTCCATTTTCCCCAAAACATACCCTAAACCCAAAACATACCCCAAACCCAAAATACACCCGAAACCGAATCTATACCAGAAACCCAGGCCGAACCCACTTCCTCAAAAGGTGGACGAACGAGAAGGCATCATAAGAAGGGTGAGACCGAAGCACATGCTCCTAAGACGGTCAAAAAGTGGACGCCTAGGGAAGAACTTGCGTTGTCACAAGTGTAACGCTTCGCATTTTTGCACTTTCCCGTTTTAGCATGCCTTGTTGTACTTTCTATTTTTAGACAATTGTACTCTTGTTGTACTCTATTTCACTTCAATTTGTAACCCGAGATAATTGATCAAAATGAAAATGCAAGTCTTTTAATCATATTCATGTTATTCATGTTAGACTTATGTGCAAATTTGTATTCATAATTCACGTTTTGAACGCTATATTATTCATGATTCTTGATTTTTCATTAAACATTGATGCTTGATACTCGAAAAATCGATTAAAACACGTAAAATAATCAAAATTGGAAAACAAAATAATGAAACAAGTCCATTCGCACGGATCGAGTAGATCCGCATGAATGGAGTCCATCCGCGCTAAGTCCATCTGTCTGAAACATTCGGAAACCCTAATTTCTCCCAGAGCCTATAAATAAGCACACTACTCCACTCTTAAATTCGCCCAACTCTTTGCAAACACTCCTAAGTCCTCATTGGCGACCAGAAACTGTTGTAAGAGTCTTTATCTACTTTTCTATTTCATTTCATTTCATTTCATTTCATTTCTTGAGTTTTAATCACAAACCCTTTATTTTTACAAAACCCTTTGATTCAACTCATCTCGAAGATGGTTTCCACTCGTTTTGCTTAGGCAAACTGCTGTGGAGCATCACTCATCCGAGATTGAATCAAAGATGATGAAATCAAAATGTTTTACAACTTAATCATAACCTTCTTCTTCAACTATTACACAATCTTGAAGGAACCTGGAACCCATCACGCCCTCAACTCACTCCATAGTTAAGGGTTTGCATTAGGGTTAATTTCCATTGAGAAACGATCTGATTAAATGGATCGAACACTAATTTTAATAATAAAAGAAGGTTTGCACGAAGCGCGAACGGACAACCTTTTACGTTTTCTTTTTTGATTTTTATTTCTGTTTTCACACATGTCCATCGTCATTTGGCCGTTTTATTTACTGATTTAAACAATTTATTTAACAGTTTCAATTGAATCAGATTATAAAATAAATTTTCCGTAACATCAACAGTAGGTTCGCACGAATGGACTTTGTCCATCCATGCGAACAGACTTTTTAAAAACCAAATTGTTTTACTTTCTGTTTTCACATCAGTTTAGCACGTCCGATCATTTCATTCACTGTTTAATTTAATTACTTTACTGTTTTCAAATCAAAATCAGTTGGATAAGACCGTATCAGACGATCCGTTTTTACTGGAAAGGTCGATCTGCATGAATGGACTATGTCCATCCGTGCGAACCAACCTGTTACTCATTTCATCTCGTTTAATTTATGTATTTTAACAATCTGATCCGACACCCTCTCGTAACAGAATACTTATACTCTCACTTAACCATTTCAGTGTAACCTCGGTACTCGAAACCTCATCAACTCCGCTCGCGGTTAAGTGTATACCCTACGCAAAACTGTGAGTATACTCGATCCAGTTTTCATTTTAGTCACTTTGGGTGCAACATGTACATTATACAAAAAGACGCAACACTTGAGACTTGTTTATTGAAAATCACACTCTATCCACATTTAAATATGAAAACATGTGATACTTGTTAATCTCATTTGCTATGTATACATTGTGTCTATATGCTCATTAACTTTGCTAGCATACCTTAACAATTATAGCGCTATAGGATTAACGCACCGCCGTTGATTCTTGGGGTATTGTTAAGTAAAACATGTCACACCCTCTTCATCTTGACGAGCTTGGGTAATCAAGATTGCGTTGGAAACTTGGGTTTGAGATGTAGTTTACAGTAGTTCACCATATTAGTAACTTGTATGTGTTATTCATGTTGGATATGAGCACATTTAATCATTTTATTATTATGCTATGTATCAAACTTGTATACTCGCCAGCATTTTGTTGATCATTATTTTAATACATGTTGCAGGTTGAAGGATGATGCTAGTGAAGAAACAAACTTGGGTGGACTTAGAAACACAACTTAGAAATAAGCAATGTCTTGATTTATGTTTTAGAACGATATATGACATTTTTAGTATTTATGAAATCATGATTAATGTATATTTATGAAATCATTTTTACATTTTTAGTATATGACATATTGTTATGATGCTCTGAACGATTTGTTTTCGTCTCACTCCGATGTTTCCGCCATCGGTTGGGGTGTGACAGTTTGGTATGAGAGCCATAACTATAGGGAATTAGGAAAAGTAGGAATGCTTTCACCTAGTCTATAGTTTAGGAAAATTATCCTTATGTGTTCTTTAAAACTACTTGCCTTCTATCTTGCGTGCTTCTTATCTATTCTCTTTGGTCTTTAATATATACATGCCTTTCCTAAGGCTAGCACAATACACACTTGGAGGCTTGGTGAACATACTCTTATTCCATAATCGAAACGACTCACCAAAGTAGGGGTGATTCCCACATTTGGTGATGACTTTCATTCAGCTATACTTGTTATTTTGCACAAAATTTACCCTCAAGTTAGGAGTGATATCCATATCTTGAAGGAAATTTCCATTTCGTATTCTAGTGGGCCCTTATCATTTGATAAGTACCAACCACACTAGGGTACGGTGTTATCAAGTTAGGGGTGAAACCCACATCTTGATAACTAGTCCCACTCTTCGATTTTCAATCTCGCCAAAGTTTCCTTTTCCCAATCGACTAGGGACATATAGTAACTAGAAGGACAAATACCGTTAATCGCTTCTCGACGAAAGTATTTGTCCATTAGGCCAAACACCTCTCCCTAACTTGAAAGTCGATTTACATTGGAATAGTCTTAGTTATGTTCCGTCACAATCCAGTTTTACGTTAAATCTCTTTTATGCTATCTCAATTTTAATGTGTTTTACATTTGTACGTTATTTCATTTCAAGCTTGGAGACACGAATCGCACTATTCTCGAAATCTAAAACAATAATAATCTCTCGTGAACAAATTAAATTTACGATGCTTTCATTTTCCATGTTACACTATGTGAAATTCCTGTTATGCTATGTGAAATTATTTGAACATTATATGTTATGTGATGCATTCATGAAAACCAAAATTCTTTAAACAAAACATTATGATCAAGTCTCATCCATTCCTTGTTTGAAATTTTAGATGTCTGCGAGCCGTCGCTCCAACTCAACCAAGAGGTCTAAGACCAGCTCACAAAAGAAGATGATGGCATTTATGGCAAAACAAATGGCAAGTGTTATTCCCGAGATCATCAGTAAGATCAACACCACTTCTACCCCAAATTCCTCTGTTGACTCGAAGGTTGACCAACCCAAACCAGTTTGTTTCAACTTCAAGCACTTTTCAGCGTACAACCCTAAGCCTTTCACTGGCAATGATGGGGTGACAACAATGCTGGAATGGTTCGATAGCATTTAGGTCAGTTTCATCAACAGTGAGTGTCCTGAGAATCTCAAAACTCGTAGCGCTACTGGGGTCTTCTAAGCAAGAGCCTTGGAATGGTGGACCAATGAAAGGAACATCCGCTCTAATGAGGAAGCTTATACGTTACCTTGGGCTGAAGTCAAGCAACTAATGATGGACGCGTTTTGTCCTGCTCACGAGCAGCAGAAGCTTGAAGAAGAGTTTTGGGCTCTTAAGCAAATTGGTGATGACAACCTTGCCTACACCGCTCGTTTCAAACAACTGAGCTTTATCGTACCACACCTGATGTCCACTACTGATCGCATGATCAGAAAATACATCAATGGCTTACCCTCTGCCATGCATGACACCATTGAAGCAACAAAACTTGACAACATCGAGGCAATTTATCGCCTCGCAGCTAGCCTAAACAATAATCGTATACGTGATAAGCAAGTCGCAACACCCGTCACCAACAAACCAGCCAACCAAATCATAGCGCAATCAAGTGGTAGCAAGGGAAAGAAACGAAAGTTTCAAAACCCAGGCTGCAATGCGATCGTTCCTGTTGCAACCCCGAACCCTGTTACAACAGAAAACACCAAGAAACCATACACTGGGCTCATCCCAAGTGTAATACTTGCCATTATCATCACCCTGCCAACTCAGCTTGTCGCCATTGCACTACGTGCAATCGTTTTGGTCACATAACCCCTTATTTCCATAATAGCAATCAAGTCCAGCAACCTCCCCAAAACCCTAAACCAGAAAACAACGCGCGAGCATGTTACAAGTGTGGTGATACTATGCATCTTCGCCCACAATGTCCTCAACTGAATCAAGAACCACAACCGTAGCAAGCTCCATGAGGACGAGCCTTCAACATCAACGCTAATCAGGCTCAAAACGACAATGAAGTCATTAATGGCACATTTCTCGTTAACAATCTTTATGCCTCTACTCTATTTGATACTGGTGTGGACAAAAGCTTTGTGTATGTTGAATTTGAATCTATGTTAAGTTGTACACGCTCTAAACTACCTAAGTCATTCACAATCAAGGTTGCCAATGGCAAATCTATCACAGTCGATTCTGTTCTTCGTGATTGTTTCCTTACTCTTAATGATCACGTTTTCCCTATCAACCTCATACCCATGCAATTAGGTAGTTTCGATATCATAGTAGGCATAGATTGGCTTTGTAAAAACCATGCTGAAATCACTTGTCACGAGAAATACGTTCGTTTACCTCTTCCTACTGGTGATACTTTGCACGTCTATGGAGACAGGCCTTCAAAAGGACTGAAGCTTATGTCATGCACCCAAGCGAACAAGTACTTATGTAAACAATACTTTGCCTTTTTAGCCCACGTAGTGGAAGAAAAGGGAAAGGGAAAGAGCCTAAGTAAGGTTCCAGTGGTGTGTGACTTTCCTGAAGATCTTCCTGGTCCTCCTCCCTCTTGGTCTGTCGATTTTCGCATTGATCTCATCCCTGGTTTGACTCCTGTTGCTAAAGCACCTTATGGTCTAGCACCTTCTGAGATGCAAGAGTTGTCCAGCCAACTTCAAGAGTTGCTTGATAAAGGCTTTATACGCCCAAGTACTTCCCCTTGGGGCGCTCTGGCGCTTTTCGTCAAGAAGAAGGATGGTTCATTCCGCATGTGCATCGATTATCATGAGCTTAACAAACTCACTGTCAAAAACCATTATCCCCTTCCTCGCATCGATGATCTCTTTGATTAACTCCAAGGCGCAACATGCTTCTCCAAGATTGATCTTTGGTCTGGCTATTATCAACTTCGTGTTCTCGAAGAGGACATCCCTAAAACCGCATTTCGCACTCGCTATGACCACTATGAATTCGTGGTTATGCTGTTTGGCTTGACCAACGCACCTGCTATCTTCATGGATTTGATGAATCGTGTTTGTAAACCCTACTTGGATCGTTTCGTAATCATTTTCATCGACGATATCCCCATTTATTCGAAAACCCAAGCTGATCATGAACGTCATTTACACCTCATTCTTGAACTCCTACGTGGTGAACGCCTGTAAGCAAAATTTTCTAAGTGTGAATTCTAGATCAAAGAAGTTCAATTCCTTGGACACGTCGTGAGTGAAAAAGGAATTCATGTTGACCCTTCCTAGATCAAAGCAGTGAAGAATTGGATCGCGCCTAAATCCCCATCGGAAATTCATTCTTTCCTAGAATTGGAGGGTTACTACTGTCGATTCATCTCGAACTTTTTGAAAATCGCCGTTCCCCTCACGTTGTTGACTCAAAAAGAGAAACCTTTTGTTTGGGGTCCCGAACAAGAGGAATCCTTTCAAATTCTTAAGGACTTGCTTTGCAATGCTCCTGTTCTTGCACTTCCTGATGGAAACAATGATTTCGTGGTATACTGCAATGCATCGAACTGTATTCTTGGTTATGTCCTCATGCAACAAGACGAGGTCATCGTATATACTTCTAAACAGCTGAAAATACATGAGAAGAGCTACACTACCCACGATCTCGATCTTGGCACAGTTGTTTTTGCGTCAAGATTTGGCGACACTACCTATATGGTACCAAGTGTGTGGTCTTCACCGACCATAAGAGCCTACAACATATCTTCAACCAAAAAGAGCTAAACATACGTCAACGTCGTTGGGTGGAATTACTTAACGACTACGACTGCGAAATTCACTACCATCTTGGCAAGGCAAATGTCGTGGCTGATGCACTCAGTCATAAATCTCATGTTAGTAGCATTCATTGTTCTCAACTCGTTAGCTATCTTCATACTTGCATTCGTGAAGCTCAGTGTTCGTCAGCTAATGAAGGAAGTTTGTTCGTAGAGATACGTGGTGCTTCTGAAGAACAACTTGTGACAAAATCAAACGGACTCCAGTACTATCTTGATCGCATTTGGGTGCCAAATCGCTACAATCTTCGTGAACTCATAATGAAGGAGGCACACAAGTCCTAATACTCTATTCATCCTGGTGCTGATAAGATGTACCATGACCTTCGTACGTCCTATTGGTGGCCTGGTATGAAAAAAGACATTGCCACCTATGTTTCGAAATGCCTCACCTGTTCAAAAGTCAAAGCTAAGCATCAGCGTCCTTCTAGTTTACTCGAACAACAAGAAATCACTGTTTGGAAATGAGATAGCATTGCTATGGAATTCATAACCAAACTTCCTCGTACTGGTCATGATAGCATTTGGGTGATCATCGACCGTTTGACCAAATCCGCTCACTTCCTCCCCATTCATGAGGATTTCAAAGTTGAGAAACTAGCTCGAATCTACACGGATGAAGTCATATGTCGTCATGGTATACCCATTGACATCATCTCGAACCGCGACGGTCGTTTTACTTCACGTCTTTGACAAACATTTCAAACCGCTATGGGTACTCACTTGAATCTCAGTACGGCTTTTCATCCTCAAACGGATGGACAAACTGAACATACTATCTAAACCCTAGAGGACATGCTTCGCTCTTGTGTTATCGAATTTGGTGGTAATTGGGATGTACATTTACCTTTGATTGAAATCTCGTACAATAACATCTACCACTCCAGTATTCAAATGGCTCCTTTTGAGGCATTATATGGTCGCAAGTGCCGATCTCCTATTAGTTGGCACGAGATTGGTGATGCTCAAATCACTGGCCCTGAGCTTATTCAATAGACGACGGATAAGATTCTTCAAATCCGCAACAACCTCCTCAAGGCTAGAAGCAAACAAAAGAGCTATGCCAATAAGAGACGCAAACCTTTGGTGTTTAATGTTGGTGATCACGTGTTACTCAAAGTATCTCCTTAGAAAGGAGTGATTCGTTTTGGTAAAAAGGGAAAACTTGCTCCACGCTTTGTTGGTCCTTTCAAGATACTCGAGAGGATTGGTAAAGTGGCATATCAACTCAATTTACCTGAAGAACTCAGCAATGTTCATCCAATGTTTCACGTCTCGAACCTTAAGAAGTGCTTAGTTGAAGAAGGACTTCAAGTTCCTATCGATGACTTGAAAATCAACGAGACTCTTCATTTCATGGAAAAACCGGTCGAAATAATGGATCGAGGAACCAAATAACTTTGGCACAGCCGAATTCCCATAGTCAAGGTTCGTTGGGAAGGAAAGCGTGGTGCCAAATTCACATGGGAACTCGAGAGCGAGAAGAAGACCAAGCGTCCACAACTCTTCGTTCAGCTTTCCTCATAGATTTCGAGGATGAAATCTTCTAAAGTAGGGGAGACTACGCTTCGCATTTTTGCACTTTCCCGTTTTAGCATGCCTTGTTGTACTTTCTATTTTTAGACACTTGTACTCTTGTTGTACTCTATTTCACTTCAATTTGTAATCCGAGACAATTGATCATAATGAAAACGCAAGACTTTTAAGTATATTCATGTTATTCATGTTAGACTTATGTGTAAATTTGTATTCATAATTCATGTTTTGAGCACTATATTATTCATGATTCTTGGTTCTTCATTACACATTGATGCTTGATACTCGAAAAATCGATTAAAACACGTAAAATAATCAAAATTGGAAAACAAAATAATGAAACAAATCCATTCGCACGGATCGAGTAGATCCGCACAAATGGAGTCCATCCGCTCTAAGTCCATCCGTCCGAAACATTCGGAAACCCTAATTTCTCCCAAAGCCTATAAATAGGCACACTACTCCACCCTAAATTCGCCCAACTCTTTGCAAACACTCCCAAGTCCTCATTGCGACCAGAAACTGTTGTAAGATTCTTTCTCTTCTTTTCAATTTCATTTCATTTCTTGAGTTTTAATCACAAACTGTTGGACCCTTGAAGGTTTATTGATAAGTAACTTAGTGGGTTAGTAGGAGTGTTGGGTTAATTATGGGGTTTTGGGCTTATTTGGGTAGTCATGGGCCTATGGTTTAGGGAGCATCCTCCCTAATCCTTTTCTATTAATAGTAAGTGTTGTCATAGGTGCATGGTTGGTGATTTTTGGTGAATCTTGTATTTGACAAACATTTGTATGCAAGATTTGAATCATTTGAATAGATAATCATCCTTCTTCATCATCTCTTTGTTTCTTTTACAACTTGTTTGTGTAATTCCGCCACCTTACGAGTTGTGCGATATCATTGTGATCTCGGTTTCGGGACTTACACAAACCCTTGATTTTTACAAAACCCTTTGATTCAACTCATCTCGAAGATGGTTTCCACTCGTTTTGCCTAGGTAAACTACTGTGGAGCATCACTCACCCGAGATTGAATCAAAGATGATGAAATCAAAACATTTTACAACTTAATCATAACTTTCTTCTTCAACTATTACATAATCTTGAAGGAATCTGGAACCCATCAGGCCCTCAACTCACTACATAGTTAAGGGTTTGCATTAGGGTTAGTTTCTATCGAGAAACAATCGGATTAAACGGATCGAACACTTGTTTTAATAAGAACAGAAGGTTCGCACGAATGAACTATGTCCATCCGCGGGAACGGACAACCTTTTACGTTTTCTGTTTTGACTTTTATTTCTGTTTTCACACATGTCCATCGTCATTTGGCATTTTTATTTACTGATTTAAACAATTTATTTAATAGTTGCAATTGAATCAAATTATAAAATAAATTGTCTGTAACATCAACAGTAGGTTCGCACGAATGGACTCTGTCCATCCGCGCGAACGGACTTTTTCTAAACCAATCTGTTTTACTTTCTGTTTTCACATCAATTTAGCACGTCTGATCATTTCATTTACTGTTTAATTAATTATCTTACCATTTTCAAATCAAAATCAGTTGGATCAGACCGTATCAGTCGATCCGTTTTTACTGGAAAGGTCGATCCGCAAGAATGGACTATGTCAATCCATGCGAACCAACCTGTTACTCGTTTCATCTCGTTTAATTTCTGTATCTTAACAATCTGATCCGACACCCTCTCGTAACAGAATACTTACACTCTCGTTTAACCATATTAGTGTAATCTCGGTGCTCGGAACCTCATCAACTCTGCTCGCGGTTAAGTGTATACCCTACACAAAACTGTGAGTATACTCGATCCCATTTTCATTTTAGTCACTTTGGGTGCAACATGTACATTATACAAAAACACGCAACACTTGAGACTTGTTTATCAAAATTACACTCTATCCATATTTAAACATGAAAACATGGGATACTTGTTAATCTCATATGCTATGTATACATTGTGTCTATATGCTCATTAACTTTGCTAGCCTACCTTAACAATTATAGCGCTATAGGATTAACGCATCACCCTTGATTCTTGGGTATTGTTAAGTAAAACATGTCACACCCTCTTCGTCTTGACAAGGTTGGGTAATCAAGATTGCGTTAGAAACTTAGGTCTGACATATAGTTTACACTAGTTCAGCATAGTAGTAACTTGTATGTGTTATTCATGTTGGATATGAGCACGTTTAGACATTTTGTTATTACGCTATGTATCAAACTTGTATACTCGCCAGCATTGTTGTTGATCATTATTTTATTACATGTTGCAGGTTGAAGGATGATGCTAGTGAAGAAACAAAGTTAGGGTGGACTTAGAAACACACATTAGAAATAAGCAATATTTTGATTTATGTTTGATACTACTAGATCATGTTTTGGAACGATGTATGACATTTTTACTATTTACGAAATCATGATTAATTTATATTGTCACAGTTAGTGTTATGATGCTGACGGGTGGTCCGTAGGACAACCCTTAAAAGGTTTAATACAATGCACATTCTATGCTTTATTCGGTTAATTTCTTGAACTAGGTAACCACTTTTTGTTTGTTTATGCAGGAGTTAAAGTTACCAAGATGTAGATTTTAGGAGGCATGAAGGAATGCTAGAAGTTGTTGGAGTCAAAGAGTGAAAGAATGAAGATTTGGAGAAGTAATGGAGAAGAAACAAAAGCTCAGCGCCGTAGCTTACGGCATCTGGCCGTAGGCTACGGCCCCCTTTCATTCAAAAATCACCAGCCGTAGGTCAGAAGATACAGGCCGTAAAGTATAATTAGTGCCGTAAGCTACGGTGGCCTGGCGTAGATTACGGCGCTAAGCTGACCAGGTTGACTCAATATTTGCCGTAAGCTACGGCCAACTGGCATAGCTTACGGCGCCGACTGATGTAACTCGTAACTCCTCCCATTTAATGCTATTTTTCATGAAGATTAAGGGGTCTCATGATAGTTTTCGGTTACACATTCATTGGGGAACGATTGGAGAGCTTTTTGGAGACTTGTGTGCGTGAAGAACATCTGGCAATCATTAGTTTTTGGTCTTGGATCTTTATGAACAATAATATTTTCGTTGTGATGTTGATTCGAGCCATGTGTGGCTAAACACTTTATGATCGTCCTAGTTTGAAGGTTTGCTTGAGACATTTTGTATTTGATTTCCTAATTTCTAGAATAGCAATCCTTATCTTTATGGTTGCTTTGTTATGGTGTGTGATTGTTTGTCAGTAGCTGGTTAATTCTTATGTTAATCTAGTTTGAAACCATACGTTCTTGGTGCCGTTGGCAATCGAGATATCATGGGTAGAATTAGGATTGGGTAAGGGTTGATTGATCATCGGGTAACAACCTCACGTTCTAGGAATCTGAGTACTTAGTTCCCTTTCATCACTGCGAGTAATCACACATGAGCTATGTCTATGTAGTTCTTTCTAGTGGAATGATAACATGAATGTCGAAACAAACCGGAAATCTAGGATGGCCATTCGTCTCTAATTTGCTTACAACCAAACTTTTCTCTTGCAATTTAATTAGTTTGATTTAGTCTAAAACCAATTCACTCACATAAACTCTTGAATTTTATTTTTCTTGCAATTAGATTAATTTAGTTAAATTAGACAAACTTTCAAATAACACATATTCCACAAACTCCCTGTGTTCGATACCCACTTGCCACTATCTATATAGTTGTTATTGGGATTAAATTTGATTGTGACCACGACATCACGTCAAATTTTGGCGCCGTTGCCGGGGAGTAGTGCGCAACGTGTGTTATTTTTGCTTTTCTTAAGTTTGTTATTTTTCTGGTTTACGCTGGTTGTGTTAGTGTGCAGGTATTTACAAGTGCATGCGTACTAGAAGCTCTCACAAGCTTT
Organism: Helianthus annuus; assembly: GCF_002127325.2. NCBI lineage: Eukaryota > Viridiplantae > Streptophyta > Magnoliopsida > Asterales > Asteraceae > Helianthus > Helianthus annuus. The sequence goes on along the minus strand of NC_035438.2, from coordinate 130,279,102 downwards.
CACCATTGGCATTTGATCCGGAAATTGAACGAACTTTGCGAGCAAACAGAATTTTGTTAAGGGAAAACACAATCAGCAGTTCACCAACAACACCAATTACACTGATTAGACCACTTCGATACATGGATCCACCACCACCACCACCACCACCCACTACGGGTGAATCCACCTCATCATGTATACCAACATCCACTCAACCTTCACCAAATACCACCATTCCACCAAATACTACCGAACCCACCATACTTCAAAATGTCACATCAACCAACACCACACAGCCCATTACTACACAAGAAGAACCAACCATCACATTTAACCCTTCCACTACTATACCACCATTATCCCATTTCTTTCCGGGTGCGGGTCCGTCATATTCAAGCCATACCATAGCACCAATTTCGTCCATTGTCCATGCTACACCGTTTCGACCATCAAACCAGTCGGGTTTCCAATACTCGACTCTTCCATTTGGGCAATCGTCGGGAATTCAAGGAGATGGGTACGATGAAGGATTTGAGGAGTTTGAGGGTTACGATGAAGATGGGTATGCTTACGGTGGTTATGGTGATCAAGGAGAATTCGGTTATGTGCAAAGTCAATCTCAAGGGATGGAAAGTGTTGGTGGAATGCCACAACAACAACAACTCGTACCACAAAACATTCGGCCAAGACCACAAGGGCCACAAATGCAACGCCCTATACCATTGCAACAAGTCCGGCCGCAAAACGTGCAACCACAATTCCAATGACCACCTCAACGCCCACCGATGCCCCAACAACAGTTTTAACAACCAATTGCACCACAAGGGCATGTGCCAAGGCCAATGGGTCCTATTCCCCCAAGGGGTAGGTTCGGTGTACCAAGGAGGCACCTTAGAGAAAACGTGAGGGCCATCGAAGCACATTTTAGGCCGGTAATCACTCATAACCCTTCACCGGTAGTCATTCCTCACAATGATCAAGGGAGGACATTTGAAGTGAGGACCAACTCTTTGCAAAGTTTACCAAAATATAAGGGGTTAGCAACGGAGGAGCCTTACTTTCATTTAGAGGCTTATGACTCAATTTGTAACACTCTTGGGAGTCAAGGGTTCTCGGCTGACGATATTAAATTGGTATTATTCCAATTTTCTTTGGAAGATAAGGCGAAAAAATGGTTCTACACATTACCTTCAGCATCCATATATACATGGGGGGAAATGCAACAAACTTTCTTGGATGAGTTTTACTCCGCCCAAAAGACCAACGATGCTAGGAAGGGGTTGAGGAGCTTTCAACAACAACATGGTGAGATGTTCCATGAGGCATTTGAATGATTCAATATGATGATCAAAAATTGCCCTCACCATGGAATCGAATTGTGGGAATTAATGAATGCCTTTCACGAGGGGTTGAGTGCCGAAGATGCTCGTGATTTAATGTCCATCACCGGTGGGACTTTTGGTACAAATTACGAGAATGATGATTGGGAGTTTTTGGAGAGCATGGCAACTACATCAAAGAGAAAAGCTCAAGCATCAAGAAGAGCACGACCGGCCATTGCTCGACCTCAAGTGCACGCAATAGATGACGGTAATGTACCAACTTCTAACCAAATTTATGATGTTTGTGCATTGTGTAATGAAATAGGTCATGCGTCTGAAAATTGCCAAGGTATGGTGGAAGGGCAATATGAAGAAGTTCATGCCGTTCAAGGTCAAGGAGGGGGTGGTAGAAACTTCAATATGAATTCTAACACTTACCACCCCGGGTTGAGAAACCACCCGAATTTTCGTTATGGGAACCCTTCGAATCAATCAAACCCGAACTTTCAAGGTAGCCAAGGAAACTATGGTTCGCGCCAACTGTCACGGCCCTTGGCCCCGGTTTAACCCGGTCCAGAGCCGCGAGGCAGGAAATCCCATGGTATCTATTTAAATGACAGCGGAAGCTTTCTGAAATAGGATCTTTTTAATAGTAAAACTGCTCGTTTTATATAATATAGGGATAATCCCATAATTTACAATAAGGTGATTTCACAGGGAAATCTTTATTTCTCAAAACATGTTTCTTTATTTATTTACATTGAGCCACTTTTCTAAGCTTGTAGTGTGCCACGGCACTTTTTCTTTGCTCACAACAGATCACCTGAAACATGTTTGAAAAAGGTTTTGTCAGCAGGGAAATACTGAGTGAATCATTCATTTTACTAAAACGACACATTTGTTATAATTCACAGTATTAAGAGCAATTACAATGTTTTTGATATCAATCCAACTACCCACAGTATTTGTCACTCGACCATCCATTGGCTAACCCATTTGTCCAATGGTGTCTGTGACTGTGGTCAGATCACCCCTTGGCCACCCGTTTGTCCAAGTGTGACGGGAAACAAGTAATGTATACAAAACCCCACATACCGGCTGTAATTTGGTGATTACAAAGACTTAATCCCTGTAATTATAACTTTTGAAAATAAATAGGGTTTTGGAAATAATTTGATAAAAAGAGAATGACTCACATTGTGGATTTTACGAGCAGAGTATAAGCCTACTGATTAGCCTTTGATTAACCTAATTTAATTCACAATACACACAAACGGGGTTAGTAACTAATACAGCAGTTACGACAATTCACGAGATTAAACCCTCACAACGATTAGTACGGTGCAATACTTAATAATTCAACGGATTCACAACGAATAACAGAGCATAGTCCGAATTCGAACAGCACTCAAATATTCAAGTTGAAATCACGACGAATAACAAAGTATTAGCTCAATTTGAGCAGCACTCAAACAATCGTTGGATAGTTATAATCGATCGGACGTTGAATCGTAATAGCGATCGAGTTATTACCCTGATTGCGGCAGCACTTCGTGAATCGTGTGTGTTAATTGTATTGTTTCTGCTATAACTCGTTCTATGTAAAAAAATTTACGTCGTTTCAGAGACAGAATGCAAGTGCCAATGTCGGCTATTTATACTGATTTTTGGACACGCTTACGGACCGTAAGACACTTCCCTTACGGTCCGTAAGGGAAGCAATCTAGTTATAGGGTAGCTAGGTCTGGGACTAGCTATGCTGAGTTGACAGTTTAGAATTTTCGAATTTTGACAACGAGATTTATAGATAACCGTCACTAGGGTTTTACCCCCCCTGAGTTTTAGGGGCCCTGATCCTGATTCCAATTGTTCTGGAAATTTTAGGGTTTATGCAGAATCACTTGGGTGTCTCAATTAGGGTTTCCTTAATAGACAATTATTATCCTAAGTATTAATTTTAGTGAGAGTTGTTACATCCTCCCCACCTTAAGAAAAATCTCGTCCTCGAGATTTACTGGAATAGATAAGGATATTTGCGCTTCATTTCTGATTCTAACTCCCAAGTGTATTCCGGTCCTCTCTTTGAATTCCATTTGACCTTGACTAGCACTAGTCGTTTATGCTTGAGAAACTTGACTTTTCTATCTTCAATCTGTAGTGGTTTTTTTATGAATTTCAGCTTTTCGTTTACCTCTACATCTTGCAGAGGTACTACCAGGAATTCGTCTGATAAGCATTTCTTGAGGTTGGATACATGAAATACATCATGTACTCCAGCGAGTTCTTCTGGTAGTTGTAGACGATAAGCAACTGGTCCTATTCGTTGGACTACTGAAAAAGGTCCTACGTATCTTGGACTCAGCTTTCCTTTCTTACCGAATCGTACTACTCCTTTCCAAGGAGAAACTTTCAAGAGAACTTTATCTCCGATTTGAAAATCTAATGGCTTGCGACGATTGTCTGCATAGCTCTTCTGACGATCTCGAGCTGTTTTCAGTCTTTCCTTGATCTGAGTTATCTTGTCTGTAGTTTCTTGTACGATTTCTGGACCTGATAATTGATTTTCTCCTATTTCTGCCCAACATACTGGAGTTCTGCACTTGCGTCCATACAGTGCCTCAAATGGAGCAGTTTCAATGCTTGAATGATAACTATTGTTATAGGAGAATTCAATTAAAGGTAGGTGGCTATCCCAATTACCACCAAAATCTATCACACATGCTCGGAGCATGTCTTCCAAGGTTTGTATCGTCCTTTCACTTTGTCCGTCTGTTTGTGGATGATATGCAGTACTCAAATTTAGTCGGGTTCCCATTGCTTTCTAGAAACTAGTCCAGAAATCGGAAGTAAAACGACTATCCCTGTCTGATACAATGGAGAGTGGAACTCCATGTAAGGATACGACTTCGTCTACGTACAACTTTGCTAACCTTTCCATGCTAAAGGTTTCTTTCATAGGTAAGAAATGGGCTGATTTGGTTAATCGGTCCACAATTACCCAAATCGCATCATTACCTTTTCTGGTTTTGGGTAACTTAGTAACAAAATCCATTGTTATGAGTTCCCATTTCCATACAGGCATTTCCAATTGTTGTAGTAGTCCTGAAGGTTTCTGATGTTCGTCTTTAACTTGTGAACAGGTTAGACACTTAGATACGTATTCGGCTATATCCTTTTTCATTCCTATCCACCAGAAATTCTTCCTTAAATCTTGGTACATCTTATTATTTCCTGGATGTACAGTATACCTAGATTTATGAGCTTCTTCTAAAATCTTATTTCTTAATTCTCCTTGTTTAGGTACCCAAATTCGTTTCTTGTGGAATTTCTAAATTCCATCATTTCCTTGTTCCAATTCTTTTATGTAACCTTTCATTCCTTCAGCATCATCCTTGATTGTTGTTTCCTGAATTTCCTTCAATTGCTCCATTAAATCTATTTGTAGATTTAATCTAAGAGCACGGACTCGCTTTTGCTTCTCATGATACTTACGACTTAAGGCATCTGCGACTACGTTCGCTTTTCCTTCGTGATATTGAATATCACAGTCGTAATCACTCAGGATTTCCATCCATCTTCTTTGCCTCATATTTAACTCTTTTTGTCCAAATATGTATCTTAAACTTTTATGGTCTGTATAAACAGTAAACTTACTTCCATACAGATAGTGTCTCCAAATCTTAAGAGCAAAAATTATGGCTCCTAATTCTAAATCATGAGTCGTATAATTCTCTTCATGCTTTTTCAATTGTCTAGAGGCATACGCAATTACCTTTTTGCGTTGCATTAACACACCTCCAAATCCTAACTTTGAGGCATCACAATATACTTCGAAATCTTCTGTTCCTTCGGGTAAGGCTAAAATTGGAGCATTTGTCAATCTGTGCTTTAAAATCTTAAAAGCTTCTTCTTGTCTAGGTCCCCATTCAAACTTAACGGCTTTACAGGTCAACTTAGTCAAGGGTACAGCTATCTTAGAAAAATCCTTAACAAATCATCTGTAGTATCCAGCTAAGCCTAGAAAATTTCTAATTTCCATTGCGGTTTGTGGGACCTTCCATTTGGTGATTGCTTCTATCTTAGCAGGATCTACATGAATTCCTTCGTGATTTACCACATGACCTAAGAATTGCACTTCTTGCAGCCAAAATTCACACTTTGAGAATTTAGCATAAAGCTTTTCTTTTCTTAACAAAGTTAAGAGTACATGTAGGTGCTCACAATGTTCCTTTTGACTTTTGGAGTAAATAAGTATATCGTCTATGAAAACGATCACAAATTTATCCAAGTATGGTTTACAAATCCTATTCATCATGTCCATGAATGCTGCGGGTGCATTCGTTAATCCAAATGGCATGACTGTAAACTCATAATGACCATACCTAGTTCTGAAAGCAGTTTTAGGTATGTCCTCCTCTTGTACCTTCAGTTGGTGATATCCAGATCTTAAGTCTATTTTGGAAAAATATCTAGCTCCTTGAAGCTGATCAAAAAGATCATCAATCCTAGGTAATGGGTATCGATTCTTAATTGTAACCTTATTTAATTCTCTATAATCGATACACATTCTCATCGATCCATCTTTCTTTTTCACAAACAACACTGGTGCACCCCAAGGGGATGAACTAGGTTGTATAAATCCTTTGCTTAGTAATTCATCTAACTGCTTTTTCAGTTCTAGCATTTCGGTGGGTGCTAATCGATAAGGTGCTTTAGCTATTGGTGTAGTACCCGGAATTAAATGAATTCTAAACTCTACCTTTCTATCGGGTGGTAACCCAGGTAATTCTTTTGGAAAAACATCTGGGTACTCTGAGGCTACAGGGATGTCCTGAAGTTCCTTACTTTTAGTGTTAATGATTACAGAAATCATATACACCATTTCTTGTTTTCTCGAATAGCTAGCCAATTTCATTACTGAGATGAATTTCAGTGGCTTTCGAGGTCTATCTCCTGTAATCAAAATCACCTCTCCTGTGGGGGTACGAATTTCCACGGAATTCTTATCACATAGGATTCGAGCATGGTTGGCTACTAACCAATCCATTCCTAATACCACATCGAATCCGGCTAATTTCATAGGTAACAGATTTGCAGAAAACTTATGGCCTAATAGTTCTATTTTTCCTTCTTGCAAAACTTTATCTATGTTAACAGAATTCCCTTCTGCGGTTTCGACTGTAAAGATCTGCCTAAGGGTGGTTAATGGTAAATTAAGAGCTTGGCAGAATGAAGTATTAATAAAACTTTGGTTTGCACCAAAGTCAAATAATACTTTTGCAAACACGTCGTGAACTAGGAACGTACCGGCTATCACATCTGGGATGAGTTCAGCTTCTTGAGTGGTTAATTGAAATGCTCAGGCATTCTTCTTGGTTGTTCCGTCGGCCGTTTTAGCTTTATTGTCTGCTGGTTTGGCTAACTTAGGACATTCAGATTGGAAATGTCCCGTTTCTCTGCAGTTATAACAGATTCTTGTTTTCCTTCTGCAGTCTTCTTCACGATGTCCTCTTGCCTTGCAAAAGTTGCAGATTATATTGCATTGTCCATAGTGTTTCTTCTTGCAATTTCTGCAGAAAGGAGGTGATGAGGATTGTCCTGTTCCTCTTTTCTTAGTATTACCCACACGAAATCCTTGGTTAATCTTCTGAGCCAATTCCTTCTTTCGATCTTCTTCTCTTGTGCGTACCAGTTCATCGGTTAAAGTATTAGCTAACTCCACAGCATCGTCAATAGTGCGTGGTCTCGCAGCTTTAACGATGTTACGGATTTCTCCGATTAATCCCAAATATAACGGGAAATGAGTACCGTTTCCGGCGAAGCCAGGGTAGGTACCACTCTCGCATATTCGAAGAATGTCGAAGTATATCCCCGACAATTTACGCCTATCATACGATGATTCAGGAACTTGTTTGCCATTTGTTCCTTTTTGTAATCGGGACAGAATTTTCTTTCTACAAGACTCTTAAATTCTTCCCAGTTCATCACATAGGCTATCCTTCTTCCTTTCGCTTGTAATACAGTGTTCCACCATTCCAGCGCCCCTTCTTTGAACAAATTTGAAGCATACATGACCTGATCTTCTTCGGCACACTTACTTATTGCAATTACTGCTTCGGTTTTCTCTAACCAACGCAGTGTTGCAGTTGCCCCTTCATTACCTGCAAATTCTGCTGGTTTACAGGCAAGAAATTCTTTGTAAGTGTAACCAGGCGTTGCAGCTTTCATTTTCTTAGGAGGTGGAGCCTGTCGTGGATTGTTATTGTCATGATTGCTGCCTCCATTTACACTATGGCTAAAATTGTCTTCCTGGGTACGTTTACTAGGAATGATCTGTTGCGGCTCAACAGGTTTCTGAGCAGCAGCCATGATTGCAGGAATAGCATTAGCTATCCCTTGAGTGATGATATTTTCAATATCTTGTCTAGTCATGTATTGGTTTTCCTGATTTTGCTCAGATTGATTCTCTTCATTAACTGGTTCATTACTAGCGTTTTCCATCTGATAATTAGTATAAGTGTAATTTATTAGTGTCAAATAATTGCTAGTTAGATATAACAAGGCAATTACACATAAACACATAAAACCTTACAACACATATCTATAACCAAAATTGTCGATTTTCTCGACTTCTACTTTGTTTGATAGATTATATAGGCGTCAATACACACTATCTTTCTTACAATGTTTTATTTCCCATTTTACAGAGTTAGATTTCACTATTACTATTATTATACAGACAGACTTTCCAACCCCACTATTCTTTGATCAACTGGCAGTTCAGTAATGACGCTCCCTCTCGTCGTACTTCCAGGAGATTTGTTCCCCTATTTCCCGGATCCTATTCCCTGTACCTATCAGTTCTTCACCAAACTGATGAAGTTCGGCCAGATTTTCATAGCTCATTGGCGGGTTGGGGATAGGTTCTGGATAAAATTGAGGAAGTAAAGTATAGGGACTATTGATCATATTTTGGAATTGCCAGTCATTTGTCCACCACTCTTCCATTTGGCCTAAAGGTCGTGTGTGGATTAGTGGGTCTGGAATAACTGGTTCTAAGTTTATTGGGAATTGGGCTGTGGCAGGGTAAGAGTAGAGATTATTGTTGATAGGTTCTATGACATCACAATTTGCCAGTAGACGGTCTATTTCGTCTTGGAATGTGATCTCCTCAGGTTGTTTAGAGCTCTCTCCGATCTCTATTCCCTTTTGCTTAATATATTCCCTTATTTCTATTTCTGCTTGTTTGGAACTCTCTCCAGTTTCTATTTCTTTTCCTTTGCTCACAGGATTTTCTATTTTAGGAAGTCTCCTAGTGGCTGGCTTCCTCCTGCGCACTTTCCTCCATCCTACATATCTTCTTCTCTTTTTAGGTTTTGCTTTTTCCAGCGGTGGAGCTTGGAATTCCAGGGGTTCCTCTATGTCAGCAATATAACCAGTAAAGTCGTGGGAGACTTCAATTGGTACTGGGTAGAGGTTGAGATTCTGAAATGCTTCCGATATCTCATTCATGCTGTGCAGCATATATGCAAAATGCACAAAATGCTAAGTTAAAACTTTGGAACAAAGTTTAACAAATAAACATTGAAGTTTTATTGCATACCAATTTGTACAAAAGATAATCAGGAAAGAGAACACACTAGGATTTGATTTATTTATTTACGGAGTAGTAATTTTCTACTAGATCAGGCCTATTGATTTTTTTTTAGAGGTTTGCATTTTCTGCTACGGTAGCTAGCATATAAAGATTTGCCCATTTCTCATCTAATTCGTCCTCCCAAGGTGGACTAGTAACAAATTCCTGGATTTCCGGATTAAACCTCACTTTCTTGGCTTGTGGTTTCTTTATTTTCTCCTGACCCTTCCTAAGAATTGAATTTCTTTTCTCTGGGGTAAGAGGATTTTCATAATTTGCTTTACGGACAAAAATTCCTTCTTCCATATTTGCTGGGTTTTTGGAGGAAGAGGTTCCTTTTTCTATGGGTGCAGTATCTAATTTGTGGTAGATAGCAGATAATCTTTGTTTACCCATACTATAACTTAACAAATAAATCAGTTAATAAAACACATATTCACAGAATGGTAATTGAAATTCCTAAGTATTTTTCAATTACTTTAATAGGCTAATAGTAAGCTTAAATCAGTGAGCTTAAATCAGTAAGCTTAAAACAATGGCTCTGATACCACCTTTTCCTGTCACGGCCCTTGGCCCCGGTTTAACCCGGTCCAGAGCCGCGAGGCAGGAAATCCCGTGGTATCTATTTAAATGACAGCGGAAGCTTTCTGAAATAGGATCTTTTTAATAGTAAAACTGCTCGTTTTATATAATATAGGGATAATCCCATAATTTACAATAAGGTGATTTCACAGGGAAATCTTTATTTCTCAAAACATGTTTCTTTATTTATTTACATTGAGCCACTTTTCTAAGCTTGTAGTGTGCCATGGCACTTTTTCTTTGCTCACAACAGATCACCTGAAACATGTTTGAAAAAGGTTTTGTCAGCAGGGAAATACTGAGTGAATCATTCATTTTACTAAAACGACACATTTGTTATAATTCACAGTATTAAGAGCGATTACAATGTTTCTGATATCAATCCAACTACCCACAGTATTTGTCACTCGACCATCCATTGGCTAACCCATTTGTCCAATGGTGTCTGTGACTGTGGTCAGATCACCCCTTGGCCACCCGTTTGTCCAAGTGGGACGGGAAACAAGTAATGTATACAAAACCCCACATACCAGCTGTAATTTGGTGATTACAAAGACTTAATCCCTGTAATTATAACTTTTGAAAATAAATAGGGTTTTGGAAATAATTTGATAAAAAGAGAATGACTCACATTGTGGATTTTACGAGCAGAGTATAAGCCTACTGATTAGCCTTTGATTAACCTAATTTAATTCACAATACACACAAACGGGGTTAGTAACTAATACAGCAGTTACGACAATTCACGAGATTAAACCCTCACAACGATTAGTACGGTGCAATACTTAATAATTCAACGGATTCACAACGAATAACAGAGCATAGTCCGAATTCGAACAGCACTCAAATATTCTGTAACACCCCGAAAATGGGTTTGGTGATCAAACCCCATTAGCACTAAAAGACGGGTAAAATACCGTTAGCGGTAAAACTTACCCGGTAAATATTAGGATTTAAATAATTAATCCTAATATTAAATAAGAAGTGAATAAAAGCTTTTAATGAAATGAAATTTATAAGAGGCCGAGTAACGGGACTTAAAATAAAAACGGGTTATGACTTCCCGAACCCGTTAAGTTAACTAGGAATGTTTAACCTAGTTAATAAGGGGAATGTTACTAGAAATAGATGGGTTATGGTCTACTTAATGACTAACTAAACTAGAGGGACCTAAGTTGCCAAAAAGGATATTTGAATTATAAAAACAAAAAATTAAAACACAACACACATTGTGTGTGTGTGTGTGTGCGTACGCCCAGGAGCAAGAACAAGGGGTTCCAAACCCTAGTTCAACAAATCGATCAAATTGAAGCCCAAATCAAGAGCCAAATCAATGCATGAACACAAATTAGTGATCACCTCAGTGAAATGATCATAAGGTATGTGAAATTTCGTTGAATGATTCCAATTGAAATTCTGAACCAATACTTGAAACTCGAAATTCATGATGCATGATAGTTACTTGGATGAAATAGGAATGAGATAGTGATTAGGGATAAACCCTAGTCAATTACTTGTTGAAATTTTGCTTAATTCTTGTTAATTCACAATCACCATTGAAGGTGATAAGTGGGTTTTGTAAGAATATGTTAAACACTAGAATTTTGATTGTTGTTCTAGTGTAATTTGAGCTCTAGGAAGTGAACTCAGATTTTTGTTAATGTGAAAATTGATATGAACATGCTTAATTGGTATTAAGCTTGGCTAAATAACTAGTTATGAAAATTGATTGTTGATTTTATAGAATATGCCCACAAGGTGTTTGTTAAAATGCCTAAGTGAATATTCATATTGTGAATTTTTGAATGAAACGCATAATTGCCTTGTTTGACTAATTACGTGAAAGATGGGGTAAAGCGGGTTCTAATCATAATGTTGATTCGACTTAATTGCGTAAACCATGTGATCAAAAAGTAGTTAACTTTTGATAAGCTAAGTTAACTAACCATGAAGTCGAATAGTAGCTTCGGCATAGAAAATAAGTGAGGTGGAATAGTCGTGATTTTATGACTAATTTAACCGCCTCGTAAATGATTTAAAATAGTTTGACGCCTAACGAGCTAGGTGGAGGCTTGGGAAAGGAAGCGGGTCAAACAAATCAAGAATGGAGGAAAAACACAATTCGGATGCAAGGTAAGTAAAGCTTACATTCTAGTTATTTGATACCTATTGGTTTGATAGGTCGTGAATAATAAGTCTTGTTTTAAATTATGATGTTCCGACACGGCAAGTGCGGTCCGGAACAAAAGACAATGGTCATAAATCATTTTAATGGATAAAAAGGAGCTAATGCGGTTAATTAGTCATGAAATGACTAAAAGATAATGAGTTTTTAAATGGTTACCTTATAAGGTAAACCATTGCAAATAATAAGGGTAAAATGGTACTTTGGTCATTTGTGGACAACAACCGTTTAATTGGGGAAAGACACATTATAGCTTGGGTCATAATGGGTCAAAGAAATCAATAAATGATTTACAAGTAGAACGACTATACGGTGTAAACCGAAGTTAGTCATATAGATAAGATGGTAATAAATGCCACCTCATAGAGTTTCATGGTCCTTTAGACCAAACGGGTCAAAAGGTGAAATTATCACCCTTTGACAATATTGACTAATAGTTGTTGAGCTATGTGATTATAGAAATAAATATCGGATGGATATGTACATCGTTATCGCTTAGCGGCTACTAAGGCAAGGTATCGAAACGAATCAATATATTGATTCGAGCCAGGTATGTATAATTGGTCAAATCATCATTAGAACTTGAAGTTCAATGAGGGCTAAACAAGTTAAAATGGACATTGGGTTATCTTTTAAGTAAACCGAATGATTTAAGTTATTGTCATTGTGTTTTAAGAACATGATGTCTATTTAAACAAGATCCTAGTTCAAACAGTGGAATTTTGGTCAATTACGACATGAAAAGTCCTTGTTGTAAAGAAAGGGTTTAAGATGACTAAAACGCCCTCGTAAGCAAAATCGAGTAAATGAACCTTAAGAGTCGTTTAAAAACAAGTTATATGATCAAGCAAATACTTTGAATAAGTATAGAGAATGAAAAGGGTAAATCTTGGGTCAAAAGACTCAATATGAGTCTTTGTCGTAAATTAGCAATCCGACGAGAAAAACTCGGATTATATAGATCATCTCATTGAGCTCACCACAAATTTAGTTGTGGTTGAAGATCTCATAATAAGTAATGTGGTATAATAACGCTAGAAACGAATGAAAGCGTTTCATGCTCAAAATATGCCTAAATACCCTTAACGGGTCAAATTACGCATATGAGCGTAAACGGGTTTAAGATACGTAAGAAACCCGTGACTTGAACCTAATATGATAGGAATTATTGAAATTATGATTACCGTGAGAATAAGGATCAAACAAACATGTTTCGTTTGATAAAAACATGAACGGGTCAAAACTACGGCAAATTGGAAAAGTTAGATGCAGGGTCCACCGTAAATTACGGTGACACCGTAATTTACGGTGGAGCTGATATGGTTACGGTGGTAACCTACTGTTGTACGGTAGAGGGATATGAATACAGGAGCCACCGTAAATTACGGTGACACCGTAATTTACGGTGGAGATGATTTTCAAGTTCTTGTTTTTCTTTTGATAATCAATTGTTTCCCGGACTCGTTTGGACATGATTTAAACCCCGTAAGACTAAAGCATTTCAGGTTTATGAAATGTAGGTACACTATGGGATGCCGGAAGACGATCAAGCTCAACGAAGAACCGAACACGATAAAGATACACGCTTCCGCACTTTGTAACGTTATAAATTTTAAAACAACGATTTCGATCACGTTTTGTAGAATAACTTATGAATTGTAAAAGTTTTAGTAAACCCGTATTTTTTATAGCATGTGTAGTCTTAACTACACATCTAATTGTTGGTAATTGCATATAAAATCGTTAATTAGTAAGCAGGGTGTTACAAGTTGGTAATCAGAGCTCATGGTTAAAGAGTAAGGTTTGTTCGGTTCGAGGCTTGATCGCAAATCCGGTAAGTACATGTATGTTAATAGCTTAGCATGCTAAAGTGTTGTAAACAACACATAGGGCTATCGTGTGATACACGTTACCCCAATTAAAATGATTAATATGGTTGACGAAAATACGCGCGTTGACGCGTATAGTAGAAAAAGCCTTGTATTATAATACGAGCGATTATTGAAGTTGACATTACTAACTCTTGTGAATGTTGCAATTGAAGGACAACCGCGTCTGAAGATGGCGGGAGTTGAACGAATTATGGATATGATGATAGAACGGTCCGAGGTATGATAGGAAGAGCATACTCATCAAGGACCAAAATCGCATAACGGCCGCGAACAAGACTAATGACAAGAGAAGCCCGTTAGGGCAAGCATTACCAGGTGCACACTTTTAAATTTAATCGTACGAGTCGTTATATGCAACAAACGCGCAAGTAATAACGGTTGCATACACATATGATAGAACTTGGAAAACCTGATTTCCAAGAGAAATTTAATAGGAAATGCGTTATTCACAATGATGAATAACAAATAAATAACAAGACTTGTTTATATAGAAACTTGGACAAGAGTGATCATCCAAGTAAATATTCTCAATATAAATCCTATTGAGAAAAGTAATGATCACATCAATGAATGTGAATAAACGTTTACAAAAAGAGACATTGTACATGTTCAAGGAATAAATGACTAAAACTAATAATTGTTAACTAACAATTAAATAAAGTTTTACCAAATGAAACCATAAACATGGAGATAATTTGAGGCGTTACTTACATAGGGCGTGATGTGAAAACTATAAAAAGGTCGTGTACGTCATGTGTTAAATCGCTTACTCTGGCCAAGTAAGTAGTGGCATATGATACCACGAGTTTCTTATAGCGGACACATTTACATCCGATGTAGTAAGGGCGGAGTAAATGGGACTAATTAAAAAGTACCCCAAATGAATCAGATAAGCAAAATATTTGATAATAATGTAAACGCACAACCGAGTGACTGAAGCGTATTACATCAGGATAATGAGCCCGAGCAAAGGGACAAAGAAGCAAGTAAAATGATTTAGACAAGTATTGGGAGGGAGTGATACTTACACTCGAACCCATAAAGCGCAAGCAAGTAAAATGATTTAGACAAGTATTGGGAGGGAGTGATACTTACACTCGAACCCAGAAAACGCAAGCATGTAGAATGATTTAGACAAGTATTGGGAGGGGGTGTACTTACACTCGAACCCGGAAAATGCAAATATGTCCTTAACGGGTCGTTTTTGTAAAACGTCAAACTTAAGGACAAAGTCAGAATATAAAAAAAAATGAAACCTTAGACTACGGTCAAGGTCAATTGAAGTTCAAGAGCAAAAATAAACGATTCCAAACATAATAAGAGATGCCTTGAAGCTATATATATATATATATATATATATATACACACACACACTTGAATACAGACAAGAATAAAAGAGTGATCTACGGGATCAACATAACCTTTAGGGTTATAAACAAATGAGAGATATACGGACTAAAACGACCCACGGGTCATGATTAGAAAGAAGTTATAAGGACTCCGCCTTGAGGAGGTGAATGTCTAATCAAAAATAGCCCTTAAGGCTAAGTGATAAAACCTATGGGTTAGATGGAATAAAGCGAGGAAATCAGTTAAGAATCCCCGCATAAAACTAAGACTGTAAAGGGTTAAATTATGGACTGTCAATATCCTGGTATGGATGATTGACAAAAGTTAAAGGGAAGATTCTAAAACTAAAACTTCGGTTTTAGTAAGAAATAATGTTTTTACAAATATAAATTCTGATAGGAAATTAAATAGTAAGCATGAAAGATACAAGTCTTGACACTGATAGGCGCAAGACTATATATTCGAAAAGTGATATTTTCGAAAATGAAAATTTGATATAAATTAAACATGAAGTAACAAAATCATGGTTAAGAAATGTAATGTGAAGTAGAATCACAATATAACCAAGCAAGCGGTAAAGAGTAACTGGACTAATAAGTCTAATCAGTGAGACCCAGCAAGGTCATTTAAATAAATTGGGTTTGCTCATAAGCGGTAGGTTCGGTATAACTGAACCAATTAAATAAATCTGAAAACAAAAGAAAGTATTGCTAAAAGTGAAATATTTCACCAAGGACCCTTAAACGGGTCAAGGTGACAAATGCACCAAGAGTTCGATAATATATAAAAGCGATGGAAATCGCTAAGTTAACTAAACTAGTAAAAATAACGGAATTACGTTATTTCAAGTTACATTATGTCACATGAGATATGTAGAGGTTCTGTAACCAAAAAGATATTACCATAATTTTTCTGGTAATGATAATAATTGATTAAAGTATGAGTAATGCTTAAGAGATTACTCAAGTCAAACGCATTGAGTTTAGAAACTCAATGAACTATGTAAGCAAGGTTTCGAGGACGAAACCTCTTTAAGGGGGTAGACTTGTAACACCCCGAAAATGGGTTTGGTGATCAAACCCCATTAGCACTAAAAGACGGGTAAAATACCGTTAGCGGTAAAACTTACCCGGTAAATATTAGGATTTAAATAATTAATCCTAATATTAAATAAGAAGTGAATAAAAGCTTTTAATGAAATGAAATTTATAAGAGGCCGAGTAACGGGACTTAAAATAAAAACGGGTTATGACTTCCCGAACCCGTTAAGTTAACTAGGAATGTTTAACCTAGTTAATAAGGGGAATGTTACTAGAAATAGATGGGTTATGGTCTACTTAATGACTAACTAAACTAGAGGGACCTAAGTTGCCAAAAAGGAGATTTGAATTATAAAAACAAAAAATTAAAACACAACACACATTGTGTGTGTGTGTGTGCGTACGCCCAGGAGCAAGAACAAGGGGTTCCAAACCCTAGTTCAACAAATCGATCAAATTGAAGCCCAAATCAAGAGCCAAATCAATGCATGAACACAAATTAGTGATCACCTCAGTGAAATGATCATAAGGTATGTGAAATTTCGTTGAATGATTCCAATTGAAATTCTGAACCAATACTTGAAACTCGAAATTCATGATGCATGATAGTTACTTGGATGAAATAGGAATGAGATAGTGATTAGGGATAAACCCTAGTCAATTACTTGTTGAAATTTTGCTTAATTCTTGTTAATTCACAATCACCATTGAAGGTGATAAGTGGGTTTTGTAAGAATATGTTAAACACTAGAATTTTGATTGTTGTTCTAGTGTAATTTGAGCTCTAGGAAGTGAACTCAGATTTTTGTTAATGTGAAAATTGATATGAACATGCTTAATTGGTATTAAGCTTGGCTAAATAACTAGTTATGAAAATTGATTGTTGATTTTATAGAATATGCCCACAAGGTGTTTGTTAAAATGCCTAAGTGAATATTCATATTGTGAATTTTTGAATGAAACGCATAATTGCCTTGTTTGACTAATTACGTGAAAGATGGGGTAAAGCGGGTTCTAATCATAATGTTGATTCGACTTAATTGCGTAAACCATGTGATCAAAAAGTAGTTAACTTTTGATAAGCTAAGTTAACTAACCATGAAGTCGAATAGTAGCTTCGGCATAGAAAATAAGTGAGGTGGAATAGTCGTGATTTTATGACTAATTTAACCGCCTCGTAAATGATTTAAAATAGTTTGACGCCTAACGAGCTAGGTGGAGGCTTGGGAAAGGAAGCGGGTCAAACAAATCAAGAATGGAGGAAAAACACAATTCGGATGCAAGGTAAGTAAAGCTTACATTCTAGTTATTTGATACCTATTGGTTTGATAGGTCGTGAATAATAAGTCTTGTTTTAAATTATGATGTTCCGACACGGCAAGTGCGGTCCGGAACAAAAGACAATGGTCATAAATCATGTTTAATGGATAAAAAGGAGCTAATGCGGTTAATTAGTCATGAAATGACTAAAAGATAATGAGTTTTTAAATGGTTACCTTATAAGGTAAACCATTGCAAATAATAAGGGTAAAATGGTACTTTGGTCATTTGTGGACAACAACCGTTTAATTGGGGAAAGACACATTATAGCTTGGGTCATAATGGGTCAAAGAAATCAATAAATGATTTACAAGTAGAACGACTATACGGTGTAAACCGAAGTTAGTCATATAGATAAGATGGTAATAAATGCCACCTCATAGAGTTTCATGGTCCTTTAGACCAAACGGGTCAAAAGGTGAAATTATCACCCTTTGACAATATTGACTAATAGTTGTTGAGCTATGTGATTATAGAAATAAATATCGGATGGATATGTACATCGTTATCGCTTAGCGGCTACTAAGGCAAGGTATCGAAACGAATCAATATATTAATTCGAGCCAGGTGTGTATAATTGGTCAAATCATCATTAGAACTTGAAGTTCAATGAGGGCTAAACAAGTTAAAATGGACATTGGGTTATCTTTTAAGTAAACCGAATGATTTAAGTTATTGTCATTGTGTTTTAAGAACATGATGTCTATTTAAACAAGATCCTAGTTCAAACAGTGGAATTTTGGTCAATTACGACATGAAAAGTCCTTGTTGTAAAGAAAGGGTTTAAGATGACTAAAACGCCCTCGTAAGCAAAATCGAGTAAATGAACCTTAAGAGTCGTTTAAAAACAAGTTATATGATCAAGCAAATACTTTGAATAAGTATAGAGAATGAAAAGGGTAAACCTTGGGTCAAAAGACTCAATATGAGTCTTTGTCGTAAATTAGCAATCCGACGAGAAAAACTCGGATTATATAGATCATCTCATTGAGCTCACCACAAATTTTGTTGTGGTTGAAGATCTCATAATAAGTAATGTGGTATAATAACGCTAGAAACGAATTAAAGCGTTTCATGCTCAAAATATGCCTAAATACCCTTAACGGGTCAAATTACGCATATGAGCGTAAACGGGTTTAAGATACGTAAGAAACCCGTGACTTGAACCTAATATGATAGGAATTATTGAAATTATGATTACCGTGAGAATAAGGATCAAACAAACATGTTTCGTTTGATAAAAACATGAATGGGTCAAAACTACGGCAAATTGGAAAAGTTAGATGCAGGGTCCACCGTAAATTACGGTGACACCGTAATTTACGGTGGAGCTGATATGGTTACGGTGGTAACCTACTGTTGTACGGTAGAGGGATATGAATACAGGAGCCACCGTAAATTACGGTGACACCGTAATTTACGGTGGAGATGATTTTCAAGTTCTTGTTTTTCTTTTGATAATCAATTGTTTCCCGGACTCGTTTGGACATGATTTAAACCCCGTAAGACTAAAGCATTTCATGTTTATGAAATGTAGGTACACTATGGGATGCCGGAAGACGATCAAGCTCAACGAAGAACCGAACACGATAAAGATACACGCTTCCGCACTTTGTAACGTTGTAAATTTTAAAACAACGATTTCGATCACGTTTTGTAGAATAACTTATGAATTGTAAAAGTTTTAGTAAACCCGTATTTTTTTATAGCATGTGTAGTCTTAACTACACATCTAATTGTTGGTAATTGCATATAAAATCGTTAATTAGTAAGCAGGGTGTTACATATTCAAGTTGAAATCACGACGAATAACAAAGTATTAGCTCAATTTGAGCAGCACTCAAACAATCGTTGGATAGTTATAATCGATCGGACGTTGAATCGTAATAGCGATCGTGTGTGTTAATTGTATTGTTTCTGCTATAACTCGTTCTACGTAAAGAAATTTTACGTCGTTTCAGAGACAGAATGCAAGTGCCAATGTCGGCTATTTATACTGATTTTTGGACACGCTTACGGACCGTAAGCCACTTCCCTTACGGTCCATAAGGGAAGCAATCTAGTTATAGGGTAGCCAGGTCTGGGACTAGCTATGCTGAGTTGACAGTTTAGAATTTTTCGAATTTTGACAACGAGTTTTATAGATAATCGTTACTAGGGTTTTACCCCCCTGAGTTTTAGGGGCCCTGATCCTGATTCCAATTGTTCTGAAAATTTTAGGGTTTATGCAGAATCACTTTGGGTGTCTCAATTAGGGTTTCCTTAATAGACAATTATTATCCTAAGTATTAATTTTAGTGAGAGTTGTTACACCAACCTTACAACAATCAAAGTGGATATCGAGGTGGGAACAACCAAGGATACCAAAGGCAATATCAAGCGGGTCAAGAACAAGGGGGGTCTTCGGGTGGTAATGAAATGATGGAAATGTTGAAGAGCATGAAAGCGGAGATGCAAAAGAGGAACCAAATGGATGATGCTCGCATTCAAAAGGATGAGGCCCGAGAGAAAGCGATTCAAACCTTGACCACCCAAATGGGTCAACTTGCAACCGAAGTGTCCGATTTGAAGAAAAACAAAGGTCAATTACCAAGCGACACTAAGTTAAACCCGTCTCATGGTACTTCAAGAGGTAATAATGTTAATATTCACCATGTAAGTGTTTTGAGAAGTGAGAAAGAGTACAAAACCAATCCTTCACCGGATTTGGTTGATGGGGTGGTTGAGGATATAACGAGTCAAGAAAGTGAGGAAGAAAATGAACCACCAATTGTTTCTTCTAAAAAACCCAATTTTGAAAAACCCAAAGTTAATAAAGAAAAAGAAAAAGTAAATGAGGGTGGGGGATCTAGTGAAGTACCATTTCCCTTGGCTTTATTAGATCCGGGTAGAAAAAATTTTATTTCAAAACGGGGTCCTCAAAAAGAGGAAATGTGGGAGGGTTTTAAACAGGTTAAAATTAATCTTCCTTTACTTGAAGCTATCAAACAGGTACCCGCTTACACCAAGTTCTTAAAAGAATTGTGTACTCAAAAGAGGCAACAAAAAGTGCCTAAATTGGTAGATTTGACGGAGCGGGTAAGTGCGGTATTGAAAGGAGACCTTCCTCCTAAGTTACAAGATCCGGGAACGCCCCTAATAAACATTCAAGTTGGAAATTTTCAAACCACAAGGGCGTTATTGGATCTTGGAGCCGGAGTAAGTATCCTACCAGGGGGGTTATACGACCAATACGATTTTGGTCCATTGAAGCGAGTTGAGACAACGGTTGTATTAGCCGACTTGTCTCATAAACTTCCCCGGGGTATCGTACGGGATGTGATAGTTAAAGTTGATGAATTTTATTATCCCGTTGATTTCCTTGTGCTAGATTACTCATCCGCGGACCCAATTCAACAACAAAATGTTATTTTGGGTCGGCCATTTTTGAACACCGCACATGCTATTATTGATTGTCGATATGATACGGTCGACATGACATTCGGTAATAGAAAAATGAGATTAAATGTTTTTACTAACGGTACTAATGTGTATGGTGATGAGTGTTTCTTAGCAGATTTCATAGATGGTTATGACCCGAAGGAGTTCGAAGAAGAAATTTTGGGTTCTTGTGTTTGTGATATGTCTTTGCAGGTTCACGCATGTGAGTTGGAGGTGGAAGAGAAAGAGCAAGAGGCTCTTGCGGTGAAAGAAGGAAGACCGCCATGGACCCACCAAACGGACTCTTTACCGGTGGGAATTGATTCCGGTACAAAGCCTTCTTTGGAATGTCCACCAAGTGTGGAGTTGAAGGAGCTACCAAAACATCTCAAGTACGCATTTTTGGGGGAGAATGACACTTTACCGGTGATCATTGCTTCCAACTTGGCGGTAGCTCAAGAGGAGGAGTTGATACGGGTATTGAAGGCTCACAAGGCGGCAATTGGGTGGACGATAGCTGATTTAAAAGGTATTAGTCCATCCATTGTGATGCACAAGATTATTACAAGTGAAGAAGCAAAGCCGACCCGTGAAACACAAAGAAGGTTAAATCCAAACTTGAGAGAGGTGGTAAAGAAAGAAGTTATCAAGTGGTTGGATGCGGGGATCATTTATCCTATCTCGGATAGTGCATGGGTAAGTCCGACTCAGGTAGTGCCTAAAAAATCCGGCATCCAGGTAGTGAAAGATGATCAAGGTGAGCAAATCGCCACCCGCCCGGTAATCGGGTGGCGAGTGTGTATTGATTATAGAAAACTAAACGCCGCTACCTCAAAAGACCATTTCCCGTTACCCTTCATTGACCAAATAGTTGAGAAACTTTCCGGTCAAAAATATTATTGTTTTTTGGATGGGTACTCGGGATATAACCAAATTGCTATTCACCCGGACGACCAACACAAAACCACATTTACATGTCCATATGGTACATTCGCTTTTCGGCGAATGCCATTTGGACTATGTAACGCCCCCGCCACGTTCCAAAGATGTATGATGAGTATATTTTCGGACATGGTCGGGGAATCTCTTGAAGTGTTTATGGATGATTTTTCCATTTTTGGCCCAAGTTTTGACTCTTGTCTTGATGAATTGGAGAAAGTTTTAAAAAGGTGTGTTGAGACAAACTTGGTGCTAAGTTGGGAATAGAGCCATTTTATGGTTCAAGAGGGTATTGTGTTGGGGCATGTCATTTCGGACCGGGGAATGGAGGTAGACAAAGCAAAGATTCGGGTAATTTCATCTCTACCTCCACCAAAGAATGTTAAGGGGGTGAGATCTTTTTTGGGACATGCGGGGTTTTATCGAAGGTTTATTAAAGGCTTTAGTGTAATTACAAAACCTTTATGTAACTTGTTATTGAAAGAAGTTCCATTTGATTTTACTGACGAATGATTGCAAGCGTTTCATGTTTTGAAGGAACAGTTGGTGAAGGCTCCTATCTTGCAACCACCGGATTGGTCAAAGCCGTTCGAGATTATGTGTGATGCTAGTGACACGACCATTGGAGCGGTTTTGGGTCAAAGGGTCGATAAGAAACAGGTGGTGATATACTATGCAAGCAAAACTTTGTCTGAGGCGCAACTCAACTACACCACAACGGAAAAAGAATTATTAGAGGTGGTGTATGCCTTGGACAAGTTTAGATCTTACATTTGGGGGGCAAGGTGATAGTGTATTCGGATCATAGTGCGGTCCGATATTTGATGGAAAAGAAGGATGCAAAGCCCCGGTTGATTCGTTGGGTGCTTTTGTTACAAGAATTTGATCTTGAAATTCAGGACAAAAAGGGATGTGAAAATGTTGTTGCGGATCATTTGTCCCGAATCCCATTGGAAGGTGTTGATGACCCAAGTGAAATCAATGAACGGTTCCCCGATGAACATTTGTTGGTCGTCTCTACTTTCGTTGCACCTTGGTATGCCCATTACGTTAACTATTTGGCCAAGGGTGCAATTCCAAATCATTGGACTAAGAAGAGACGACAACAGTTTCTTAGTCAAGTGAAGCAATATATATGGGATGAACCGGACGTGTTTAAAATCGGGGCCGATTAAGTGATACGAAGATGTGTTCCCGAAACTGAAGTTTTAGAGATCTTGACCCATGCTCATTCATCGGCATGTGGAGGCCATTTTAGTGGGAACAAGACGGGTTATCGGGTGTTATCTAGTGGGTTTTATTGGCCCACGATTTTCAAGGATTCTTGCGAGTATGCCCGGAATTGCATCAATTGTCAAAGAATGGGAAGCATTTCGAAACGTGATGAAATGCCGTTACAACCGATTTTGGTAGTAGAAGTATTTGATGTTTGGGGAATAGACTTTATGGGTCCTTTTCCAAACTCAAATGGGTTTTTGTACATATTGGTTGCGGTTGATTACGTGTCGAAATGGATTGAAGCTATCGCCACAAGGACCAACGATCATGCCATCGTATGTAAGTTTGTGCAATCCAATATTTTTGCTCGTTTTGGTGCGCCTAGGGTGATAATAAGCGATGGTGGTTCACATTTTAAAAACTTCAATTTTGGAAAATTACTAAAAAGATATAATGTGAACTACCGCGTTGCTACACCGTACCACCCGCAAACGAGTGGTCAAGTGGAAGTATCTAACCGGCAAATTAAAGAAATTTTAATGAAGACGGTAAGAACGGATCGGAAAGATTGGTCAAGCAAGCTTGATGACGCATTGTGGGCCTATCGCACGGCCTACAAAACTCCACTTGATACCACTCCTTATCGAATGGTGTATGGAAAAGGATGTCATTTACCTATGGAGTTGGCACATCGGGCATATTGGGCAATTAAAACGGTGAACGCAAACTATGATGAAGCGGGTCGGGCGAGAAAGCTTCAATTGAATGAAATTGAGGAAATAAGGGATCAAGCTTACGAGTGTGCATCCGCATATAAAGACAAACTGAAAAAAGTTCATGATGCGAAGATAAAGAAAAAGAACTTTGAAGTGGGTCAAAAGGTGTGGTTGTACAATTCAAGGTTGTAAATGTTTGCGGGGAAACTCAAAAGCAAGTGGGTGGGTCCTTACCTTGTCCGAAGAGTGGGGAGATTTAGAGATATTGACATTCAAGATGAGCAAACAAATAAGCAACAAACGGTGAACGGGCATCGGCTCAAACCGTACTTGGAAGGTAATGATATCAACAATCTCGAGCTAGACAAAGTGGGTTACATTTTACGCCCAGTGGATGACGAAGAAACGTGAAAGAGGCCCAGGTTTGGTATTTGTAAATATTTAGTTTAGTTTATTTCGTGTTGAATAAGTTTCGTTTAAACCGATGTTCGAAACAAGTGTGGGGAAAGTTTTACGGATTTTCCGAACATAGTGTTGAGGACAACACGGGTTTTTAACGGGGGGTAGGAATATAATTTTCATGTTTTCAAAAATCATAAAAATCATAAAAATTAAAAATTATAAAAGCTAAAAAAAAATATATATTTTGCAAGTTGAGAAGTTTGTGCCGGCCCCCCTTTGCCCAGTACCCGCCGTAAGCTACGGTGGGGGGCGTAGCTTACGGCGGCTCTCCAACAAAAAGAAGTTTACGCCGCATAGCTCCTGTTTTACGGTGTGTTTTTTTTTTCGCCCAGACATCGCTGTAGCCTACGGCATGGAGCCGTAGGTTACGGCTCGTAGCTGAATGGTGGGGTCGTCTTCGGTTATGCATACATATAAAAAAACCGTAAATAAATAAATAATAATAATAACTTTACTAATAAAAACAAAATCAACAATAACCCTATCCACTCATTTTCATCCATCCTTCCCCAACCACAATCTTTCTTCTCCATCTTTCTTCTTCAAAGAACCCTAAACCTCCATTACTCCCTAACCTTCATATCTTCATAACTCTCTCAAATCAAGTCCGATTTCAGTGATTTTTGAGTCCATTTTGGGTGAAATTTCACAAGGAATTCAGATTTACTCTTGTATCTTAAAGATTCCTTTGTTTTGGGGTCGGATTTGAGCCTAGGGGTGCCGAAAATTTGGGGCTTTTTGTGGGTTTTTGTGTGAACCTCAAGTTTTTGTGATTCTCATCTTCTACAACACCAAGGTATGCAATTTCTTGTCACTATTTGATGTACATTGAGGTTTGTAAGTTTTCACCTTTGTTTTTGCTTACACACTTGCTAGCATATGATAGATGATAGGATTTTGTGAACCATTGAATGATATGGGTACTAATGTGTTTGATGTTTAGTGAAAATTTTGAGAAAAATTCTGATTTATAAGGACATCATGCCGAAATTTTGTTTGAAAGAATGAATTTTTGGTTTTTGCACATTAGCACCCATAACATGAAGCAAGTGTGGGGAAGATTTGGTAGAAATACTAACTTGATTTGTTTGTGTGATTTTTGAATGTGTGTAGGCATGGCGACTAAGAAAGGGAAAGGAGTTGCAAGTTCTTCTAATGCGCCTCAAGGGGATGTTGCGCAACTAAAAAGGAGGAGATTGACCCGGGTTGGTGACCCGGACTCGGAGGAGGATGCACCTCCAAGGGGTCCGAAGCCGGATTGGACATCCGGTTCATTGCTAGACCAACCCGCGGAATGGAGAGAGGATCTATTTCATGAACAAATGAAGAAGCTAAAACAAAGGGGTGAAGCATTTATTTGTGAAAAGGAGATCCGGGAGGTTGATTTCGGGCCATTCGGGGTCACGGCCAAGTTTAACGCATTAGGTTGGGGGCGGCTATGAAATGCTATGATGGTGAGGTGAAGAAGATGTATGACAAGCAGATTCAAGAGTGGGCGGCATCACTTGAATGTCCCCCATTCAAGGCCCCAAGCAAGATGCGGCTAGTTGGATGGTGTAATGGGGTGAAAGTAGAAATGTCGTACGATTCTTTGCGTCGGATAGCAAAGTTTGATGATGGGCCGGCCAATGAATACATCTACCCGAGTCTCAAAGATCTCTACCACGAGCCCAATAAGCATCCGCAATGGCAAAATATGCTTGATTATCTCTTCCTTCCGGGTACAACACATGGGAAGTTATATAGAAGAAATTGGAGGACGGAAGCAAAGTTATTGTTGACATTGTGCATGTATAATGTTGTTCCAAGGCGGGGTGACAAGATGGAGGTGCGGTTCCAAGAAGTGCCAATCTTATATATGATGATGCATGGGTCACGCAAGGTCCCTTTCAGGTTCTTAGTGCTAAACAACATTTGGTTGAGCAAGAATAGTGGGGAAAGAAAGATTATACCTCATTGCCGGTTGATTACGGCATTGCTTAAAAAATATGGGGCAATTAAAGGAGATGAAAAAGGTTCTTACAAGAGGTTTAGACCATTCGACCTTAAGAATCTGGGGTCAGATTGGATTTACACAGAATCAGAGAGGTTTCATAAGTTGAAAACAAATGGGAGAAGGTGGAGAGCATTGAAGGTGGGTGCGAGACCGTTACTACCGGGAGAGGCCGAGGAGCCTGAAACAACGGATGATGAAGTGAGTGGAGATGATGATTACCGTGAAGACACATTCATGGTAGATGCTCAGATAGGGGGTGCCGGTCAGGCGGGAGTGCATGGAGCTGGCGTACAATCTGGTTATGTGGGGAGTGCATTTGATTATGCACAACATGCTTATGATCCGTACTGGGCCCATTCGGGGGATATGGGTCAAATCATTGAACAAAGGCGGCCACCCACTTTCGGTGAATGGAGTGAACCAAATCAGATGCTATTTGATCAACAAATGTTCATGGGTGCTAGTGTGGAAAGGTCTATCAAAAGAAGTTATGATAGAAATGAGCAATGGAACCGTGCTCATAGATATGCCCATGAAGAGGAAATAAACAATCGTTATATGGATAATTGTCAGAGACGCATGCATGACCAATGGCATGCGGGGCAGCCAGTTGTAGGAGATCTGCCCGTTGTGGACTACACCACATTGCCACCAAATGATGGTAGTGTGTCATACCCCACCCCACCATTGCACCATTCTCATTGGGTGGATCCGCATGCTATGAGTTACCAACAGGCGAATCCAAGTAGTGATCAAGGAAGCAGTAGTAGCGGTGGAGCATTTGGTTTTGGTGAGTGGACGGATATGATGACATCCATCTTCGGGCCTCCACAGCCGAAGTACTACTAGCCAGGTTGTATTTTGCTCCTTTGTACATTTTTGTATATATGATTATGTTATGGTTGGGAGGTAGGGTGGTGTTTGTGTTGATATGTTGTTGGGTTGTGAAAGTTGGTAGTGTCTTTCGTAATATCTAAAAATAAGAAATTTGGGGTTTGAGAATATAAGCAAGTGGGATGTTCTTGGTTAAAGCGATCTTTCCCTCAAAACCATACATTGGGACAATGTATCCCAAGTGTGGGGATGGGGGAAATTTTTGAGTTTTTTTATTTTTAAAAAAAAATTAAACAAGCAAAACATTGTGAGAATTTGAACACCTTGGATTAACTCCAAATGATGCACCGGCAACCCTTGATACCCCTTTTGTTCTTGGTGAGAGTTGAAGCCACACATGTAACTAAATAATACTTGTCTTTAATGAGAGTGGCAACGGGTGGGGGTGCATTAGAACTTGTGCCTCGATACGGTTTGAGTCCTTAAGTTAAATGTGAATGTAGAAAGGATAAGGGCAATTAGGTAGCTTCGTCTTGGTGAGTGCGAGTGTGGGATTTGGGGGGTTGGACCTCATTAATTATATATATGAGCATGGTTGCGAGAGGGGCGGGGGTTTGGACATTTAGTTGCCCATTTTGTGCCTAAAGCCTATCATTTGTTACCCCTTAGCTAGTTTCCTAAAAATTTACCCGACTTGACCCGGTCTTATAGTGTTAGTAGTTATTTTAGTAGTGTGTAGATACGTTCGATGTTATGTTGAATGTTTGAAAAAAAAATAGAGAAAAGAAAAAAAAAAGAAAAAAAATGGAAAAAGCAATGAAAAAAAAAAGTAATGTTGAGTTGTCTTGTATATAAGTTTAAGTTTGTTTGCTTGTTTATTTCATTATGTAATAAAAGACCGGGCAAGTCCTTCGCTACTTCATATATATTCCATGTCCTACCCATTCACCTAGCCTTATTACAACCTTAAAAGCCCCTTTGATTTGCATTCATATTTGACACTCGTAGGAGGAGGACCGATTTAGGTACAAGCATATAGTTGTGCAACCGCCCGTTTGCCTTTTCTGTGTCTAGCTTACTAATGCTAGTGCTTACTTGTAGCCGAGAGGAGAGATTTAGAGAGGGGTGTATTGTTTTGGGTGTTAAGAACGGGTTATTAAAAGGACAACATGTTTTTGCTTGGTTTGCATATTTGATCGTTCTTGGTTGAAAATAGTTTTGAATGGGTTGCTTGGGACAAGCAACGGGTAAGTGTGGGGATGTGACGGGTGGTCCGTAGGACAACCCTTAAAAGGTTTAATACAACGCACATTCTATGCTTTATTCGGTAAATTGCTTGAACTAGGTAACCACTTTATGTTTGTTTATGCAGGAGTTAAAGTTACCAAGATGTAGATTTTAGGAGGCATGAAGGAATGCTAGAAGTTGTTGGAGTCAAAGAGTGAAAGAATGAAGATTTGGAGAAGTAATGGAGAAGAAACAAAAGCTCAGCGCCGTAGCTTACGGCATCTGGCCGTAGGCTACGGCCCCCTTTCATTCAAAAATCACCTACCGTAGGTCAGAAGATCCGGGCCGTAAAGTATAATTAGTGCCGTAAGCTACGGTGGCCTGGCGTAGCTTACGGCGCTAAGCTGACCAGGTTGACTCAATATTTTCCGTAAGCTACGGCCAAATGGCTTAGCTTACGGCGCCGACTGATGTAACTCGTAACTCCTCCCATTTAATGCTATTTTTCATGAAGATTAAGGGGTCTCATGATAGTTTTCGGTTACACATCATTGGGGAACGATTGGAGAGCTTTTCGGAGACTTGTGTGCGTGAAGAACATCTGGCAATCATTAGTTTTTGGTCTTGGATCTTTATGAACAATAATATTTTCGTTGTGATGTTGATTCGAGCCATGTGTGGCTAAACACTTTATGATCGTCCTAGTTTGAAGGTTTGCTTGAGACATTTTGTATTTGATTTCCTAATTTCTAGAATAGCAATCCTTATCTTTATGGTTGGTTTGTTATGGTGTGTGATTGTTTGTCAGTAACTTGTTAATTCTTATGTTAATCTAGTTTGAAACCATACGTTCTTGGTGCCGTTGGCAATCGAGATATCATGGGTAGAATTAGGATTGGGTAAGGGTTGATTGATCATCGGGTAACAACCTCACGTTCTAGGAATCTGAGTACTTAGTTCCCTTTCATCACTGTGAGTAATCACACATGAGCTATGTCTATGTAGTTCTTTCTAGTGGAATGATAATATGAATGTCGAAACAAACCGGAAATCTAGGATGGTCATTCGTCTCTAATTTGCTTACAACCAAACTTTTCTCTTGCAATTTAATTAGTTTGATTTAGTCTAAAACCAATTCACTCACATAAACTCTTGAATTTTAATTTTCTTGCAATTAGATTAATTTAGTTAAATTAGACAAACTTTCAAATAACACATATTCCACAAACTCCCTGTGTTCGATACCCACTTGCCACTATCTATATAGTTTTTATTGGGATTAAATTTGATTGTGACCACGACATCACGTCAGATGCTTTGAACGATTTGTTTTCGTCTCACTCTGATGTTTCCGCCATCGGTTGGGGTGTGACAACAAGCATGGCTCGACGTATCAGAAGATGAGATTGCTGGTAAAGTTTCTCTCCATAAACTTTTTTTTGCATACTTTTGTAAATATATTTTTATAATTAAACATTTTTATAGGAAACGACCAAGATATAAATGTATTTTGGAGGCGTATACGTGAGAAGTTTTTCGCCGCAATTGGTCGTGGTGAATATCGTACGGCCGACTCTTTTTCGGGCAAGTGGACCGCAATGCGGACGAAGATTACCAATTTCAACAATTTACATAATCATTATGCCGACAATGTTAGAAGAAGAAGCGGTGCGAGCGACGTGGACGCTATGACCTCCGCCCACAACTACTCTAGATTGCATCATGGGGATCCGTTTACGATGATACCTTCGTGAGAGCTTCTTCGCAAATATCCTAAGTGGAATCTTGTACCTCCGTTTGACCCAACCGCCCATAGGTCAAAACGGTCCAAATCAACACCCACTACCGAACCATCTGAGTCCGATGCTCATGCTACTATTAACCTAAACGACGACTTCGACGAATTTGAATAATCGCAAGAGTTGCCATGACCAAAGGGTAGGGATTGAAGTAAGGCAGCTGCACGAGCACGAGACACGTCTTCTTCAACGCCATCGGATGACCCGTCAAGGTTGGACGAGTTCTACAATAAACTCAAGAAGCTTCTCTCGATGAAGGAAAAGTAGCAAGAACTAAAAATGGAGAAACAAATCCAGAAAGACATGGAATTTCTCATGAAAGACATTTCACATCTAGCAGAGGAGGACCGAGTCATTTTGGAGGCTCGTAAGGCACAAATTCGAGGGAAATATATTTAGTTTTTATTTTCTAGTACTTTATTTTTTTAACTTTGCATTTTTTGGACGTTGTAATGTTTTATTTTATTTTAATGAGATTATGTTTTTCTTAAATTTTCTAGTTATTAAAATTGGCATATAAAAATATAAAATATATAAATAAAAAATAAATAATTAGGTAATGATGATGAGGGCTTTAAACCAATACATGCAAGTTAAAGAAAGGGGCTTTAAAGCCCCCTGTGTGACGTGGCGCTGAGGTGGCGCTGAGGTGGCGTAATAAAGCCTCTAGAGACTTTATACCACAACGTGTAGCCTTACATCTATTGTAATCTTGCTTATTGACTTGGATTTTGTGCAAGTTTAATTTAACTTTGCCCACTCCACAACTATACTCCCATTTTTATTTGAAAATTTGTGATCCTCCATGTATACTAATAAAATTTAGGGATGTTTTCTACTTTTATTTGAAAATACATGATCCTTTGTGTAAACAAATAATATTTAAGGATGTTAAGAGATACATATTATAATTCTTTTGTTTGTTACCTTATTAATTTGAAATTTATTCTATTGTTTTATGTAGTATGTGTTTTGGTGAAAAATTAACAATTTAGATTTAACAACCAAAATTAGTTAGTGAGGTATGGTGCTTGTTAAAATGGTAGATTTGTTATTCAGGATCCTGGGTAAATAGTTAGGATCCTCGGTTGGTAAAATAGTTTGCAAAGTAAAATACAATGAATGTACGATGAAATTTATCACTAGGAAAAAGCCCTTGGTCTTCTTCTTGAAGATGATCTCCTACATAAAAAACCCCGGGAGTTGGAAACTACTCAGCTCCACTATTATTCATATCAAGAAAATGTTATAATGAGGAGGCTTGATTGATCAAACTAGGCGTTACAGCTGGTAATTGTGTTCGTTAACAGTGTAGAGTGATTATGGAGTGCGAAATTATGTGTCTAAAATGATTCGATCAAGCCTTTTTATAGTACAAGTCGAAAACGAGTCCTAACTAAAATTCCAAGAAATCTGAGATCCTAAGAAGTATAAATCTGGGACCGTTGGCAGCTCTCTACTCTATTTCCACACGTTTTCTTGAACTATCTTCGCGACAATTCGGGTTTGGGGGATATTGTTAGGTTTATTGAGGCCGTTGGTACATGAGTTTATATGTTTAGGGTTTCTTTGGGAAATAATTAAAGCCAAGGAACTATTTTGTAAAGTCTGTTAAGACTTGTTAATATAGTGACGGTGTTTTTAATACCCGACGTTTTTATTAAAAACGTTGGTCACAAATATATATATATATATATATATCTTAGTGATGCACACATTAGGGTTTTTGGTTATTCCACGTAGGTGTTTTAGTGTGTTCAAACTTGTAATCTGATTTGGGAGATTATCTAATACAATCCAGGATGTTATTGTTATCATTTTGTGGGATTCATCATCTTAGAGTTATCGCTTTTACATTTTCTACAAGTTTTACTTGGTTTTCATCCTTGTTCTTCATTTTAGAACATTTAAACACCTAATCACTAGGTGTTTGTATGTTTCATCAATCACCAACACTGTGATTCTTAGCTTTTGGGATCTATACCCAACTTTAAGGTAGATTCGATCTTCATCTGCATACTGTAGCAATTATCTATGGTGTGACCGTTGTCCTTGTGGTATACGCCGTAGAGGTTCGAATCCCCACCTTTTATACTGCCATGGGCCTTGGAGTTTAGAAATTGGCATTCCTAATTGTCAAAACCTCCAAGGGGGTCTTGGTTAGTGGGTCCAAGCTCTTTCCTTTGACCGATGACTGTAATCGTGATAGTTTCGGTCATTTATCAATTGTCTCGCATCGGCGAGGGATTAGATCTATCATCCGTAGAACTGTTGGCTGGATGTGGGTCCAGATAGAGATCTTGCCCTATTTGTTCTTGCACCCGCCATCTTCCCACTGATCGTTTCTGTGTGAGCCTCTTCCACCTGTTAGAGACTTTTTGGTATGTGCATAGACCTTTTTTGCAACCATGATTTAATCCAAAGCTTTGGGCATCCCATCTGTACCTGTGAGGGTAAGGATGAGGTGATCACAGCGAACGCCTTGTTTGAAACTAGCGCACATGAGGTCTTCACTAGCCCCGCCGATTTCTAAGGCTTCCTTGTTAAATCTGGTTATGAGGTCTTCAAGGCCCTCATTGAGACGGCGTTGCTGGCTAAAATGCTATAATAATTTAGCCTAAAGATCTACAAGAGATGAGACTTGGTCAGAAGTTAGGCTATCAAACCATATGCGTGCGTGCCCACTAGAGTTTGTGCAAACATGTGACACCATACTGAATGAGTCCCGCCGGCTAGAGTGTTTGCGCTGAAGAAACCCTTTATGTGATCGTCCGGGTGGGTTAAACCGGTGAATTTCCCGAAATTTGGTAGGAGCTTGGACTTTGGGAGTGGAGCCAAAGTTTTTATCCATGCAAACTTGGACTTTTTGGTGGCGGCAGCTGGCCTATATGGTTTTCAGAAATCATCCTCCACATCAGGGGTGTGTGTGAGTGGTGTTGGCGGCTTGTATACTCCACGCCTACTTTGATTTCTTGTCGTGTGGAAGATATGGGTATCCACATCTGAGTAAGTGGGGTCTACATCGTTCATGTAGTTATCCACGTCCATGCTTTCTTTGTGTGGAGCGGTGTGTACACGGCTATAGGTGGTGTTACGGGCTTGATTGTATACATTATCATGGGGGTGCCCGTAGTTAGCATCACGGTTTTTCCCGGTCTCATCATGTATGTTGCGCGTGGTGCCTGCTCACTTACGGGCTTCCCTGTACCTGCGCTCCTGACTACCCCCTTCCGTGTTTCCACCTATGAGAAATGATTGTTCACGGATGCGAGGTGGAGAGCCATAAGACAAGGTCCATGCCATCATTAGACCCTTATGTTGTGTTTGCGCTCGCAACCTCTGGTATTTTTCAACGAGTGCTGCTTGCTATTTAATGAACCAAGTTTCAACGGTTCAACCTCTAGCAATTGTGGTTCTTGTTGAGCGTCCGGGTCCTCACAGAAGCTGAAGGACGGGTTTAGGTTCGTCCTAACTGTGTTGTTGGTAACCTTGTTGTTGACCAACAACATTGGTCTCCTGGTCGTATTCGTCGTCGTTGGGATCAGGGCCATGCGAGGTGGCTTTGACGGCTGCATATTTCGAACAAGAGCTGTAAGGTGGAGGAGGAAGATCAGCCATAAAGATCGAAAAAAGAAAAGATCGAAGAGAGTGTGTTCTAGCGAATGAGTTGGCGCCAATAAAGAAACAATGATTCTAATTCGCGGGGAATAGGACTAAGATGGTATCTCAGCAAGGAGTTATCTTTTATTCTCTTTTCTTGATCAATACGAACTAGGATCTTGTTTTGATGATCTACAAAACTAAAACAACACCGTTACTCGTTAAGAGAAGGAGAAAGGGGTTCTTCTCTTAATCAGGCTTCTGCTTGAGA
Organism: Helianthus annuus; assembly: GCF_002127325.2. NCBI lineage: Eukaryota > Viridiplantae > Streptophyta > Magnoliopsida > Asterales > Asteraceae > Helianthus > Helianthus annuus. The sequence continues at coordinate 130,245,311 of NC_035438.2, read as the reverse complement.
ATAAGTATTGTTCTTTCTAGAGAGAAAAGAAACAAGTGTGAGTTTAGAGTGAGAGAGTCAGAAATCTGATTCTCAAACCTTTGGTGAAAGCAGGCATTTATAGCCGAAGGGTTTGATAAGGATATGGATTGATGGGCCAAATGTCGCTTTCAAGGAATATCCATTTGGTCCTCTCTGACATGACATGTAGTGTGCGTAGAGGTCGGAGTACGAAGCCCTGATTGGCTAGTACGTCCTTGATCGTTAGTGGAGATTGAGCAGGGGTGAAATGGCGCATGCTGATTGGCCACATGATGTTGCTTAACTATTTGTTCCATGCACGGTTGAGCATCGTGGGAATCTTCCGGTACAGTAGTTGACGGACGTTAATTGGTTGTAAGTCATTTTCACCTTGTACTGCTTGTCTTTTCTGGGCTGGCGTGGTCTCGCGCCCACAGGAGTTGCTCGTTGTGGAACCTTAGAACCTGTTGAGTGTTTTTATGATAAATGTGGATATGATTCTACACACGCAGTGATGGGTTCACCACCCGCGTAACAGTTGGGACCATACCCCTTCAAGAACCTTCACCACCACACAACCACCAACTGGAACCCGCCGACCACAACACCAATCATTCACCTGAAAGAAATAAATAAAGTCTGGGCCCAATTTAACTAAGAATGGTACAATTATGTAAGATGAGAATCACTCTTTTACTAAGTTGCGTCCGTGTAAATATCTAAGAATGGTACAATTATATAAGATGAGAAGCACTCTTTTACTAAGTTGCGTCGAAGTAAAGACTATCATTATAAAAAGCAAGATAGTAGATGAACAATATTTTAAATCCTAAATCATCGCCTCCTCCTATGCTATTTGAGTCTTGGACCTGGATCAACCTCTTCTACCTTGCATCAATTTATTTTGTAGTAATTTTATTTCTCTAACTGTTTGCTTATATTAAGTTGCTTGTATATGTTATAATGATTTTATTATTTGTTTATGTGAATTTGCTAAAAAAATCTATTAAGTTTAGTGAATTATATTTAGCAGTATAATAATGTTTTATCGTCTTTTTGTTTTCTTGACACGATTCATTTCTAACCTGCTCCCTATAAAAAAAAATAGTGTCAGTCACTATGTGTAGACCAAACAGGCTATACAAAAGGTTAATCTTATTTATTTTTATTTTTTTTTTGAAGGGTGAGAATCTATTATTACAGTTGAGAGAGAGCTCACACCCTTTCAAACAGATGATTGTAACCTACTCTGACCAAATTATGTTGTCTTAACTAGATTCAAGTTGAGTCAGAGTTTAGCTAACGGCGTTCCCCGGGAAACAATATCACCCACTGCCAGTGGCAGGGGTTGGGCCGCCACAACAGAGAATCTCTCTGACGTAACACACGGTGGACTAAAACCCGGGGTGGCTCGGGCTCGAACTCTTGACCTAAGGTCTGGGAGAACTAGCATTAATTGCCTGTATTCACCAAATATGACACTAGTGATGGAACACAATATTTTATATAGTTCATTGAACTTGAGTCTTCAAGGAAAACTTTAAGTCTTTCCAATTAATAAACCACAAGTGATGGAACAATATATATATTATATATTTCTCCTCATTATAAAGCGTAAACCTCTTTATTGGAGTAATTAACCCCAATTGTTGATTGTAATTTGTAAACGCTCATAATGTACTTGATCCAATATGGGGTTGGTGGATTGAAACTAAACAATTGTCTATTCTCCACATCTATTTAAAACCAACAAATTAATTTTGAAGGACAATGAGGGGCCATTTGCAAAAAAAATAATTGCAAAGTGACAAATCAATAACAGTCATCACATGACTAAATAGTTAATACAATAATTCTAGATGAGTATTGAGTAAACTGCCATTTTGATCCCTATGGTTTGTGTACTTTTGTTATTTTAGTCCAAATCTCAAACTTTTTACATCTGAGTCTCTGTGGTTTGCATTTTGTTGCCATTTTAGTTCAAAATCCAAAAACCCTCTATTTAGACTGTTAAAAGCTGATTATTTTGTCCTTTAGTGCAGGGGCATTTTGGTCATTTTTAAATACAATTCCTTTTGTGCAACCAGCAGATCAAAACCCAGATGTTCATCTTCATCATCGAAACTTCAGCGATTCATCATCATCCATAATTTTCAACCATCCAACAGTCACACCCACACCTCCTTCCTCGTTTACCGACGACCACAAATCCTAGATTTTGAGTAACACCAAGCATATCATCAGATTCGAGTTATCGGTTCGTTAATCACAAAGGATTCAAACTATCAGACTAGTAATTTAGCATTTTCATATTACCGCCATGGATTTTTAACCCAAATTTGATCCCTTCCAATAATTCCAAACAACCTTTTCGAATCTATGTATATGTCTAAGCAAACAGTCAGTTAACAATTATATGTATTCACAGCTTCAAAAGAAAATTACAAGAATTTACAACAAATACAGAGGAACACAACTGACCAAGTGCTCCTGAGATGAACGGGGGTTTGCCGTCGTCTTTGCTATGTCGTCGACGTCGTCAAAAGTCACCTTCATCACTACAGCCGCTGCCGAAACTTCGAACCTCCTTCATCAGCATCAATCAATCAGCTGTTCATCTTCATCATCGACAACTTCAGCGATTTATCATCATAACCAAAAACCTCAGTCATCGATCATCATCAATTTCACCAACACTGTCGTCATAGCGGCGGAGCCGCCGTCATCGGAGTTCCTTTCTCTCTCCTCTCTCTCTCTCTCTCTCTAATCTCCTGAACATACAGGTGTGACTGTTGGATGGGACGACGCCGGAGTGGCGGTGGTGAGAAGGGGGAGGAGGTGGCGGTGGTGGTGGTGCTATAGAGAGAGAGAGAGAGAAGAGAGAGAGAGGGAGGAGGTGGCGGTGGTGGTGGTGCTATAGAGAGAGAGAAGAGAGATAGAGTTGATCTGGGTTTTATTGCTAAAAAAAACTAAACACTTAAATGAATTCACAACAAATGAAATCTAAAAAATGACCAAAATGCCCATGTACTAAAGGACAAAATAATCAGTTTTCAACAGTCAAAACAGAGGGTTTTTGGATTTTGGACTAAAATGGCAACAAAATGCAAACCACAGGGACCCAGATGTAAAAAGTTTGAGATTTGGACTAAAATGGAAAAAGTGCCCAAACCACAAGGACCAAAATGGCAGTTTACTCTTTCAATTTTGTATTATATTTAAATTTAGATCGTTACCATAGGTCGTGCGTTGCGGCGACGACCTCTAAGTTATTTATAGATGGCGACACGCTATGTCATGCGTTAAACGCGTGTTTTGACCTATCTGATCTAACTCAGTGTAACCAATATAGGCATTGCAGTTACAATGTACGATGATGACATTAACGTGTGGTGCATGCACGTGACAGACGTTATGTTTGTGACATTAGCGTCATTAGACATAGATAAAAAGAGCATGTCCCGTTTGTTGCGGTGTAAAGTCGTAAAAGTAATGTAGATAACGATGTAAAGTCTTAAAAGTAATTTAGACATTCACGTGATTAAGCATAGATAAAAAAAAAAGTAGAATAATGTGTTAAACGTTGCGGTGTCAAATTAAAGGTGAATGTGTAACCTACTTAGACCATGCGTAATGGTTAAACATTATAATGCCCCCTCCATGGGGCGTTTTGCGCCATGTGGCAGCCCAGTCAGCAAGGGGCATTATACCATAAAATGGTGTAGTGGGGCATTATTCAAATAATGCCCATGCAATCATTTCCTAATTATTTTTTTTAATTTAAAACATAAAAAAATACAATACTAAAATATTAAAAACAGAACTTAAAAATAAAGAAAATAAAAATACAGAAAATAAAAAACAGAAAGTAAAATAAAAATACAGAAAATAATAAAGTTTAAAAGTATAGGGGCCTAAGTGTCAATATCAAAGTTTTAAAAAAAAACCTTTCTTCTTCTTCATTCCCATTCTTCTTCCCTTCTGCAAACCCTGCAAACCCAGAAAATCCGGCCAAAAATCCGGCCAAAAATCCGGCCAAAAAATCCGGCCACAACCCCATCTCTCTCTCTAAACCCACATGTCCTCAATTGATTGGGCATTCAAACCATTGTTCAGCGTTTTTAAAACCACGCCACCACCATTTTTTTTCAAAAAAAACGCCCGGAAACGCCCCATGTAATGGGGGTTCCGGCGTTATCCGGCGTTTTTTTGCAAATTTTTTTAAAAAAAACGCCCCGTTACGGGGGGTCTTAAAAGATAAGGAATGTAGGTGTCAATTTAGAAAGTGTAGGAATTAACCTTTATTTTTATAATAAAGTAAATAAATAAATTTCAAATTATACGTAAATAACTAATTTCACAAAGTCAAGAATCATATATTAATTTTAGTAAGTACAGAGTCATATGTGAGTATCAGAACATAAAACTAAAAGAGTATTTGAGAAAAAATAAAGAGTAAATTACAAGTTTTGTCCTTTATCTTTACAACAAATTTCAGGCGCTGTCCTTTAGGCAAAAAGTTGACAGGCGGTGTCCTTTATGTTTCAAAATTTTGCAAGTTTTGTCCTTTAGACTAAACTAGGTTAGAAATCTCAGTTAAAATACCTCATATGCAAGGCACATGAGGGTAAAATGGTCATTTTCCTCGCACCCCTTTCAATTCCCTCTTTATAGCCCACACCAACCCCTGAATAAAAACCCTAACTCTCTATTTTGACTTTCACAAAAGTATTAAATCATACATTAACTTATTCATTTGTTTTGCGAGGTCTATGTTGTTGCATCCGAAGATATGGATTCTCTTACTTTTGGAGCACCCAAATTTCTTCGTCATTTAATGGACCCGAGCTCAAGAAAGACCCATGTGATGGAGTTTGATGTTTCAAAGGTGCTAAAAACAAAATAAATTGCAATTATGATCTGTTTACTACTTTTCTGTGTTATTACTAATAACATTGACGTGCTGATTTTATCAGGTTTTGGAGGAACTTAACCTGACAATGGATCAATTCATTGATTTGTGCATTCTATGTGGGTGTGATTATTGTGACAGCATTAAAGGTAATACATAAATTATATCATTACTTACACCGATATTTTCACTTTAAGTTTTTTTTTTTTTTTTTTTTTGGTTTTGTGGCCTGTTAATAATACATTTTTGTAAAATTATAGGTATCGGTGGTCAGACAGCTTTAAAGCTTATCCGTCAACATGGTTCAACCACCGTTGACATTAATCAGCTGTTGACGTTAAAAACCCTAACTCTGAAAGATGAGGGACAGCGAGTGTGTTTAGAAGCTGAATTCAGGGGTTGGTATGGGCTATAAAGAGGGAATTGAAAGGGGTGCGAGGAAAATGACCATTTTACCCTCATGTGCCTTGCACATGAGATATTTTAACTGAGATTTCTAACATGGTTTGGTCTAAAGGACAAAACTTGCAAGATTTTGAAACATAAAGGACACCGCCGGTCAACTTTTTGCCTAAAGGACAGCGCCTGAAATTTGCTGTAAAGATAAAGGACAAAACTTGTAATTTACTCAAAAATAAATGGAGACAAGAATCAAACTCCCAACCTCTTCCTTAGACTGTGTGTAGTGGGGCGCTATGCACCCACATAAAGCTCCTATAAAGCCCCATACACCACTACGAAGGGCTTTATAAGACAAAAAAAGGGGAGGCGCCATGCATATAGCGCCGAGTATGGGGGATGTTTTCAAAGTTTGGACCAATCACAAACAAGCAAGGTTTTTATAATTAATTATTAAAATTGAAAATTAATAATTAGGTAATGATGGGTAGGGGCTTTATGACTACGAGCTCTAGTGATATAACGCCCCATAAAGCCCCCGTGTGACGTGGCATGACACGTGTCGTATAACGCCCCACAAGGGGGTTTATGACTACGGATGGCCTTAAGAGGAGAAGCACAAACCCTGTAACGCACTGTCACTTTAAATTTGTTTACACAAACATATCTTTTATATATAAGTAAACTGTCATTTTGATCCCTAAGGTTTGATCACTTTTGACACTTTAGTCCAAAACTCAAATCTTTTGCATCTGGGTCCCTGTGGTTTCAATTTTATTGCCATTTTATTCCAAATGTAAAGTCAGCTCCAATTTCTCAAAAAAAAATTCTGATATTTGTCCTTCTTCTCAGGGATAAAATGGTCATTTTTTTATTTTTTATTTTATTTAAAGACCCCTCTATCTCTCTTTCTCTCTCCTCCAAACCCAAAATTAGTATTCCACATTAGCAGTCGGTAATCAATGATTCAATTCCAATCTAAATTTCAAACTTGCGTTTAATGCTTACACAACTAAGTGTTTGAACAAAAGAGCTTTAATTCGGTAACTAAAACGAGTAGGTTGATAGGATTATTACCTCAAATCGATGCTTGCATCGATACCGGCGCTTTGCCGGAAAACTTGTAGCGGTGGCAGCGGTGGTAATGATCAGAACAGAATGCGATTTCAAGGGACGGAAACAAATTGTGAGTGTTCAGTTCTCAAAAGAAATTTCGAGGGACCGAAAATGTGTGTGATATCGATTAGGTTTATACAGCAATTATTGTTCCGTAATCTTTGATTGATATGGGTTTTGGAAACCAATTGGAAGGTTTGGCGGTGAGCGGATAGGGTGCTCGCCGGAGTTGGCCAGAGAACTCTCCACTTTCGGCGACCATTTCTCACCTCCAAACCCTCTTCTTCAAATTTCCTGCAACTTTTCTTCTCAGTCAAAAATGGTCACCAACAATGGAGGTTTAATCGTCAGCTTCGGCGAGATGCTAATCGAATTCGTCCCCATCGTCTCCACTTCCGGCGACCATCTCTCACCTCCAAACCCTAGCGCCGATATGTTGACGCCGGAGGAATTGAACCTTGAGATTATACAATCTGTATGTATTTCTTGCAACTGGGTTTTAACATCTGAGGGAGAGATAATGGTGGAGTTGGGTGTAACTAGTTAATAATAATAATAATAATAATAATAATAATAATAATAATAATAATAATAATAATAATAATAATAATAATAATAATAATAATAAAACAAAGTTTAAAAAATCGAAAACAAAAAGTATATGTAAAATGATCATTTTGCCCTTGAGGAAAAGGATAAAATAGCATAATTTTATAAGATAAATATGACTTGATTTCACTTTTGGACCAAAATGGCAATGAAACTGAAACTACAGGGACCCAGATGCAAAAAGTTTGAGTTTTGGATTAAAATGGCAAAAGTGACCAAACCTCATAGACCAAAATGGCAGTTTACTCTTTATATAAACAAAAGCGCTGGTTGTGATGTAACAATCACCAACCTTTTGTTTTAACATGTATATAAACTAGCAAAAACACCTCGCGCTACATGGTGGGAATTCGTTTGGCTAACCCCCGTCCAGCGCTAAGTAGTAAGCAAACATCAACCGAAACCGATAAAAATCGTAAAACAAAATTGCCAATTTATATAGCTACATGATGTAAAGCGAAGTCAAAGACAAACGTGAACCGACGTAAAACGCACAAATTCAAATTTATACCGACAGGGTTGATTATACTAGTGGATGATAGATATAGTATTACAAGTGATAGATACCAATTATTTAGTGAACTAATATGATGTTTGTTAAAAAATAAAAATAAAAACTTGTTGATATTTGATAAATAAAAATGGAAGGCTTGAGTATATTAAAGACAAACCCAGCAAGTTGCTAGGCAGCCATAAAAATCCAAGAGTACAACAAAGGAAAGAAAATTATAGCAAAAGAACACCACTTTTTTATATAGAAACACACAACATCACTCCAATTGATAAGTGACGCTGTGTTCCCGAGTTTAATAAAAGAAAGAAAAGAAAAGAAATAGAGTTTAGTAGAGAAAAGAAAGGAACAAATAAAAATTATTGTGTGTTTCAGAGTTTCAAGTAAACGAAAGGAAAGAAAGGAAAATAAACATTTTTTTGCATTCCCGAGTAGATAGGAAAAGAAAGGAAAGTGACAATTTTACTATTATATCCTTTTAAGTAATACTAAAATAAAAATAACCCACATATTCTCGTCTTCTTTAAAACATTCTTTTATCTTCAATAACAAATTAAACTCCATTTCATCCAACCTAAACTTGTGTCCCATCATGCAGGAATTGTGCTAGGGGTGCAAACGATCCGAGCTCGAGCTCAACCAGGCTCAAGCTTGTTTAACATATGAAAGCTCGAGCTCAGCTCGATTCAAGCTTTGATTTTAAAACCTCGAGCTCGGCTCGTAAGTAATTTTTCAAGCTCGTCGTCGGCTTGGGCTCGACTCGATTAGTATTTGTTAATTAATTTTATTTTAATTGTAATTATTTGATTTTGACTTCAAGTTAATTCAAATTTATTGTACTCAAAGATATTAGTTTAAGTAGCAGATCTTGCTACTTTTCTTTACAAAACTTTACTGCCATTTTATGCGAGGTACAATCTAATCTAAACCTAAAGTAATCTAAAGATGGGATATTGAAACTATGAAAATGAATTTGTATTTCTATTAATGATACAATATGAGATTCACTTTGGTATCTTCTAGTTTAAAGTAAATAAAATCATGTTAAACTTTCTTGATTCAAAATTCAACCACATGTTCAACAGGAGTATACAGTCTGTTAATGCCATTAATGGCATGATCATGATAACAAAGGAACCTGAATGATTTAACTCTTGATGATCTCCTCAATTACAGATGGAAGAATATAAATATTACACAAAGATACAATTAACAAACTGTTATCTAATAATTCAAAACCATGTAACTAAGCACGGTAAGTCCTTGTTCGACCCTGTACCCACGAAACCTTACAATTGAGGATCATAGGGTTTGAGTTTGAAAAATCATTTAAGAATCAATGTTCGAGCCTTCTTACAAGGTTCTATGCACCAGTTCAGCGGGTTAGAGTCCAGATCCATCGATGATATCCGCAAGGCCTTTTTATGGAATTTACGAAGGCTTGTTTGGTGCCCAATACTTATATATGTGATTCCTGCTGCGTTTATTTTGTCATACAAGTGAGCCTGCAAACACAACAACCATTTATGGTCATATTTTCAATGAATATTTGACTTTGACCCTTCACCCATTTTCTAACTGTAATATAATATCATCTATGTAGTTAATATCGCCGATATATCGCCGATATATATCGGTTATCGGCCCCCTGGTTATCAGCATGATATTAAAATTACCAATATCCCACCGCAATTACCACCGATATCTCAAATATCGGTCCTTGATCGATATCCGATTTTTTTACCGCATTAACTACTTAGAATATAATTAATCAAAGGTACCTCATTTGCTTCATCTAAAGCACTGGTGGATTCATCCAAGAGAACCAGGTCTGGTCTAGAAAGCAACAAACATGCAAAAGCAAGTTGCTGCTCGCCAAGTGAAAGAACACTGGACCATTCATTGGTTGTATCAAGACCACTGAAGTGTGACAACAAGTAGCCAAGATGCACATCTTCTAAAGCTTTTATTAATTCTTCTGTATTAGGCTGCAACGGTTGTGCACTACCGACTTCAGACCCAAGTTTATCTTCAAGAAAAGGAAATGAACCTGCAAAATCATGTCAGTTTGCAATCACAGTGTTATAACTCTTAGCCGATAGATATACATAGAATAGGATTATTATTTATTTGTATTATTATGTATATCTAGTCCTATTTTTTATGTATATCTAGTCCTAAAATATCGATAGGGGCTCATTGTATTTCTCCCTATTTAAAGGGTATCTCTGATGAATAGAAATCACGAACAAATAAATAATAATCATATTCTATGTATATCTATCGGCTAAAAATAACAAATTCATGTCTGGATACTTAAACAAGATCTTAAGCCTGCATACAGACTGATTTTGTTCTAGTAGCACTCCTACTGCTATTGTGCTACGGGTGTTCAGGCGTCAATTACACTTGCAGCGTCTATTGCGCGTTTTTACTCTAGTTACGCGTATCCGGTCTGGGACACGCGCGTAACCAAGCCTGGTAAGCACTGAACGCAGCACTCGACATGAAACTGGCTTTGCACGAGTAAACAGTGCCAGTTACACGTGTTTAATGACTGTTACGCGCATTCCGGTGACTGTGCCTACGCCTAACAGGGTACGTTAACGAAAATAACAGCGTTGTTTCTAACGATTTAAAACCCTAAACCGGAAACTATAATAACTCACCACACAATCATCCTCTCATTTACACTTTGTTGCACTGACAAGCCCAATATCATTTTCCTCGATAAAATTTAAAGCATAAAGAAGGATATGATGCAACATCTGCACTACCATTTTCTTAACCCCATAGAATATAAGTTTTGCCAAGTTCAAACTTCAAACAATGTACTATAAAGATATGTTTTCACATTGTGTAAGATACCTATATTATTGCAGAAAACATTGAAGCGATTCGTAAACATAGAAAGCAAGTGTACGAATTTATGACTGCCATATATGAAGCACAACAGCCACAACGAACATATCAAACTGGAACTAGCATACCAGTTCAGCCGCAGACCGTATCTGCCTAGACCACTTGAACGACACACCCTAGACTCCATCCGGCAGCACGTAACGATTAGCGACAGCTGCCTTTTTGTTCCTCTTTTAACCAAACAGCAGTAGGAATTTGGTGGCCTATGGCGTCTCCGATTTTGTTCCAGTAGCACTCCTACTGATACTGTGCTATGGGCGTTCAGGCGTCAATTACACTTGCGGCGTCTATTACACGTTTTTACTTTAGTTACGCGTATCCGGTCTGGGACACGCGTAACCCAGCCTGGTATGCACTGAAAGCAGCACTCGACACGAAACCGGATTTGCACGAGTAACCAGTGCTAGTTACACGTGTTTAATGCCTGTTACACACATTCCGATGTTTAATCAAACGTAAACAATTCAAGAAGCCTAAACCCAAATTGGACACATTAATTTAATCAAAATTCTAGATAAGGGGGACCCTCTTCATATTCTTTCCTCAATTCTTCAGTTATGAGGATAGATTGCAAAAGATAAAAAAAGTAAAAAAAGGACTATGAGGATAAAGCGAAAATTTTGCGGAAAATGAAAACTACTATAAAGGACTAAAGTTGAAAGTAAAAAAAGTTATGAGGATAGATTGCAAAAGATAAAAAAAGTTTTGGGTTAAAAGTAAAAAAAAAACAAATAGTTTTGGGTTAAAAATAATTTATGAACTACCTGTGGGTGGAATGTAAAAAAAAAATCAATTTTTTTTGGAAATCCTCCAAAGCCAAGGTTACAACAACCTTATGCATAACTATTTTTTCTTTGAAAACCCCCAAAGCACACCCCGCGTTGCGGCAGGGTGTAAAACGGTGTCAAATAGTACTAATGCCACACAACCGTCATCGACCACCAACACTGACTCGACCCAGGATATGCGTGCTGTGACGAACCTGTCAACATGAAACAATAGAGGTAAAAACGTTCAACCACACATGCACGTTGCGCCGTGTTAACTTGCAAAATTTGAAACAAAATATAAAAAAGTTGAACCACAGTCGTACGTTGCGTCGTATTAACTCGAAAAATTTAGAACTATACGTAAAACGAAAATTTGCGAAAGATGAAAACTAAAAGCGACAAAAGTTGTGAAATTATAAATTGCAAATAATGAAAGTTTTGTGTTAAAGTTAAAAAAACAAATTGTGTAGGGTTAAATGTGCAAAAGGCAAAAATCTTTGGACTAAAAGTAAAAAATCAAGTTTTTTTTTTTTGAAAAACTCATAAAGCACAATATACAAGTTCTATTGCATGTTTTTGTTGCTTCGTAGTTTTAATTTTAATGTTCCAAGATTCCTTATATTTAATATAAAACTTCGAATTAAATATTTATGTTATAATATTCCTTATAATTATTGTAAAATTCGATTTTTTTTTAATTTTAAATTACTATTATTAGCGAACCCAAGCTATGCCTACAATGATTAAAAGACAAAAAAATAACATCACGTGTTATCATTGTACCTCTTTTTCTTTTTGCAATATCTTTGTGTTCACGGTTTCAATTATGCCGTGTGGCACGCGGGAAGGGCTCGTGGCACAATCCACAATAAAATTTTATCTATTCATAGAGATATATAAATAAAAATTATTTAGTTTTATTTATTCATATAGATAAAAAAAACATTTTTAGATCGATTGGTAATTTGAAAACAGATAGATGACGAAAATCCAGATTTTAGTATAAAATTGTAATAGATGACAATAAAATTTTATCTATTCATATAGATATATAAATAAAAATTATTTAGTTTTATTTATTCATATAGATAAAAAAAACATTTTTAGATCGATTGGCAATTTGAAAACAGATAAATGACGAAAATCCAGATTTTAGTATAGAATCAGGGTCCAAAACATATAATCAATCTTGATCCAATGGGATACTGCTTGTTTGAAGTATTGAATTTTCCAACAGAGAGCGCCAATGAAGAAACAAGGCATCACCAGGGTAATTTGAACCTTTTTCTTCAAGATACCTAGAATCACACCTTATTCTTCTCGTCGAAATCCGTCGAACTCGTACGCCTCGTTTATCCTTTGATGAGCTGTGTTTTAGAAAGAGAAACTTAGAGAGGGGGAGAGTTTAGACCAAAACAAGCTTGCTTCATTCATTCTTGATCACCGGTTATATAACCGAAATAACAGACAATAACAAACTTTCAAACTATTGCCCGCCTATCCTATAGGTCCCTATACTATGACTTTATTACACTTTCAGTCCTTATTACAATACTCATACACACACTATTACATTTTACACAATGACCCCTGAGCTTTCTAAACGTTATCTTTACACATCAATAGTCCCCTGTTCTTGACATTTTGTCCTCAAAGATCATCCAACTGGAAATCTGGAAACCTCGGCTGCAATTCATCTCTGAATTCCCATGTAGCATCTGAATCTGGCAAGCCAGTCCACTTAATCAATACTTGACCTGCAGCTCTGTTGCCCCTCCTGACAACTCTTGATTCCAAAACTTTTTCAGGTTTCAAAGAAAATCTATGGCCCTTTGGAATAGGAATAACTGTAGTGGGAGGACCTGTTGCCTTCTTCAGTAGTGAAACATGAAATGTGGGGTGTATATTAGCATCATCGGGTAAGTCAAGCTTATATGCTACTGCACCCACCTTTTGAACCACCAAGTAAGGTCCATAGTATTTAGGTGATAACTTGCTATAGGCATGACCCCTTATAGAACTCTGAACATAGTTCTGTAACTTCAAAAATACCCAATCTCCCACTGCAAAGACCCTATCAGACCTGTGTTTATTTGCCTGTTGTCTTAGTCTATTTTGAGCCTTTTCAAGTGATTGTTTCAACAGCCTGATTGTTTCTTCCCTACTGATCATAAAGTCATCCACAGCAGCAACCATGGAATCTCTGTGCACATAGGGTACATGTAAGGGTGGAGCATAGCCATACAAGGCCTGGAATGGAGTTGTATGAGTGGCTGTGTGATAGTTAGTGTTGTACCAAAATTCTGCCAAAGATAACCATTTCATCCAAGAGCTGGGCCTCTCCATTGTCATGCATCTCAAATAAGTCTCAACACATCTATTGACTACCTCAGTCTGGCCAACAGACTGAGGGTGATATGCTGTAGATAAGGCCAAAGACACCCCTTGTAACCTTGTGAATTCCTTCCAAAAATGGCTTAAGAAGATAGGGTCTCTGTCAGAAGTGATAGTGGAAGGCCACCCATGCAGCTTATAGACATTGTCAAGGAATAACTGAGCCACTTGTGCAGCAGTAAAAGGGTGTGATAAAGCCATAAAATGGCTGTATTTGGTTAGCCTATCAACTACCACAAAGATCACCTCTTTACCTTTTGATTTTGGAAGACCAGATATAAAATCCATGCTTATATCAGACCATACCTCAGTTGGAATAGGTAATGGCTTTATTAAGCCAGGGTATGCAGAACTGTCATACTTAGCTTGTTGACAGACATTGCAAGCCCTTATAAACTCTTTAATGTGCTTAGTCTGACCCTTCCAATAAAACAAACTCTTTAACCTTCGGTGTGTGGCATGCACCCCACTGTGTCCACCCATGGAGGAAGAATGGCATATTTCAATAAGCTTTTTCCTTAATTCCAGATTTGCCCCTATCACTAATTTCTGCTTTCTTTTTAATAACCCATCATGCCAACTATAATGATGGACCTCTTCCCCTTGTAACAACTTCTGAATAACATTTTGAACCACTGGATCATGTTCCCAACTGTCCTTTATATCTTTCAATAGTAATGGGTCAAAGGATGACATTACCATAGTATAAACAGTGGAACTCTCAACTCTTGATAGGGCATCTGCAGCCACGTTTTCAACCCCTTTTTTATATTGAATCTCATAGTTGTAACCCATCAGTTTAGATAGCCAAGAATGTTGTAAGGGTGTGGTAATTTTTTGTGTTAGTAAATGTTTTAGGCTTTTCTGGTCTGTCCTTATAATAAAAGGCTTAACAACCACAAAATAATGCCATTGTTTAATGGCCATTATTATGGCTAGTAACTCTTTTTCATAAACAGATAAAACCATTTGTCTAGGACATAAGGCTTTACTGAAAAAGCCAGGGGATGGTTATCTTGTATTAAGACTGCCCCAATTCCTTTCCCTGAGGCATCAGTCTCTATGATGAAAGGTTTAGTTAAATCAGGCAGTGCTAAGACAGGAGCCTCAGTTAATGCATGTTTCAACTGATAAAAAGCTTGTTGGGCCCTGTCATTCCACTTAAAAGAGTCTTTCTTTGTTAATTCAGTCAGTGGCTTTGCAATCACACCAAAGGACCTTATGAATTTTCTGTAATACCTAGCCAACCCCAAGAACCCTCTAAGCTGCTTAACATTCAAAGGAGTTGGCCATCCCTGAACTGCCTCAATTTTTTAGGATCTGTGGCCACCCCATCTTTGTTGATTATGTGACCCAAGTATTCCACTTATTGTCCACCAAAACAACATTTTGATTTCTTTGCAAATAACTGTTGATCCTTTAAAATTTTTAAAACCTTCTCAAGATGAACCAAATGCTGATCAATATCCTGGCTGTAAACCAATATATCATCAAAGAAAAGTAATACAAATTTTCTCAAAAAAGGTTTGAAAGTTTGGTTCATTAGAGCTTGAAAGGTTGCAGGGGCATTAGTTAAGCCAAAAGGCATAATTAAAAACTCAAACAGCCCCTGATGTGTTCTAAATGCAGTTTTATGAATGTCATCATTGAACATTCTCACCTGGTGATAGCCAGATCTCAAATCCAGCTTAGAAAACACAGCAACTCCTTTTAATTCTTCTAAAAGTTCATCAATAAGGGGTATGGGAAAATTGTTCTTGATGGTGGCATTGTTGAGTTGTCTATAATCAACACACATTCTCCATGTTCCATCCTTCTTTTTTACAAGAACCACAGGAGCAGCAAAAGAACTTTTGCTGTTTCTTATCACCCCTGATGCCAATAACTCCTCAGTCATCTTTTCAATAACATCTTTTTGGATTGATTGGTATCTGTAAGGTTTCAGATTAATAGCCATCTCTTCATTTTTTAGTTCAGTTTTATGATCACATTCTCTTGATGGTGGTAAGCCTTTGGGTTCTTCAAACACCACTGGATACTGATTCAGCAGTTCTTCAAGTCTATCATCTCTTACTTCTTTGGACACATTTGTGCTTTGACCATTTTGCCCTTCTAATGATACCAACTGAATGCCATACATGTGAGATTCTACTAACTGATTTGGGTGGCTCAACATATGTTCCATTTGTTCTATAGAACAAAGGCTCATCTTGTTATTATTATCCCTTTCAACATTTTCTTCTCACCATTAACCATAAATTCCAGGGTTAACTGGTTGAAGTTCCAAACAATATCACCCAATGGAGACAACCACTGGATGCCCAACACCATATCATAACTATCCAATGGGATTACCATCACATCTGCTTCAAACCACATCCCCTGCATCATCCATTGAAATTTCTTACACATTTTTGCACAACTAATCTGATTCCCATTTGCCACTTATACTTTCAGGGTTGGTACATCATAGGTAACACATTGTAATAATCTTGCCAACCTTTCCCTGATAAAATTGTGTGTGGAACCAGAATCCACTAAGATGTGCAATCTTCTGGTTCCAAAAGAGCCCACAATCTTCATTGTGGAATATGAAGGAATGCCATTCATGGCATGAATAGAAATTTGGGGCTGTCCCAATATCTCAGCCAGTTCCATGATTTCATTCTCTACTTCCTCCTCTATTTCCTCATCATCCATGATCTCGATCACAAACAACTGTCTATTTTTACATTTATGGGTAGCAGAATATTTCTCTGGACAAAAGAAACATTCTCCTCTTGCCCTTTTTTCATCAGCCTCTTTAGTGGATAATCTTGTAACACCCCGTGTTTTCGAAAGTTAAAGTCAAAGTCAAGTTGACTTCTTTGACTGTAATTAGTCTATTTTATGTTTTATTTGTATTATGTGGAATAAGTGTTGTTAATCTAAGAATAGAAGTAATCGAATGTTTGATCGACGCGAACCTACTTACGACTGTGAATAGTAGGAAGTAACAATGCGATAAAGTTAACTAATCAGTAATCAAACCGATCAAACCATCATCGAACTCGAATCTCGAAATATGCGAACTTTGGTTGTTATACGTGTGTGTGTGCCTTATGTGTTACTTGTGCATGTTTACCTTATGTTATGTGTGGTGATCAATCGAATCAATCGAAACTCGAATCGAAACTCGAAACTCAAACGAATGCAATCGAAATCGAATCATGGTAGTTAGTGGAGAAGAGACTATGCTAGATGTAGATGATTGTATGTTAGATATAGTGGTTGGGACTGAAAGTAATTTGAATAGGAAAACTCTATCGTACTCGTATCGTCTTCAATCAAAATCGAAACGTCAAAAATCGTCGCACCGAACACTCGAAACAGGCTGTGGATCGATCAGGCTGCCAGCCTATCGAACAGCCCAACCGATCGGACGGACCGTCCGATCGAGCAGGCTGTCCGATCGGGATGCCTGGCCGATCGGCCAGCCCTTTCCTCTTTTGGAGCCTATAAATAAGATTGTCATTGTCATTCTTTCCACTTTTGGAAACTCTCTAACCGACCAGCTCGTGCTCCTCATCTTTTCTCAGATTTCTTCCGATTCCAGTAAGTTTTCATCCTAAATCTTGTAATTCCTTGATCATTACACACTCCTACACCTTTCTATCTTTCAAATCTTGATTTCTAACCGTGAAATCATCAAGATCTAAGCATTCTAGGATGATGTCATCATGGTGTTCTTCAAGAGCATCATGTTTTGGACTTAATGCACCATGAATAGCTCGGATCTAACCGATTTCCACATCAACAAGCTAAGATCTATCACAGATCTAAACATTTACATGATGTAAAGGATTGAAAGGAGGATTTCCAACTTTCTTTCAACTCTTTTACACTCAATGCCTTTAAGCCGGTAGAAACGGAGCTTGAGTCAACTCACCAATCATTCTAGTGGATGAGTGGTTCAAGATTCGGATTCTATCTACGAGGTTCACCAACTTCGGGTTAAACATCAAACTACCGTTCCGAACAGTTCACCGGCCAGACTTGGGTGATTCCTGTCCGAGAAAGGGAAACAAGTAAGAACGAAAGTTCCATGGTTCAGCTCGTTGTCAAACTACCTCAATATAACGTCAATTAAACAGAACAGCCAAGTGTTAGACGAACAGGCCGACCAGGTCAGGATGCTGACTGAACGGTTAGGTTGTCCGAATGTACAACCCAATCGATCGGACATGTCAGCCGCTCGACCAGGCCAGCCGATCGGCTAGCATATGGCCCCACAATTTGACAATTTCATGAGGTATGATATTGAACAATGTAATGTCCGATCGAACGACTGATTGGTAAACATTACTCTTCGGACCATGAGATACTATGCTTCAACACTTAATCGATTTATAACTCGTAGTAGTATGGAGTGCCACCCGATCGAACATGTTGTTCGATCGACCAGGTGACATCCAGTTGAGGACCCACTAACGAAGTGCCTAATTGATCGATTAAGCCGGCCGATCGAACAGACCGTTCGATCGATCGACCTGAAAGGTAAGAGCACTTCAGTGTTCTCAAATACTACAACGAAAACTTCAAAAGGTCAAACCATCATACATAAACACATCCTATTCAAATGAAGAAACAATCCACTCGAACAGTCCAGCCGATCGAGCCTACCAGACGATCGAATAGGCTGTCCGAACGGACTGTCCAGCCGAACGAACAACCCGTTCGATCGAACCAACTGTCCGATCAACCAGGCTGTTCGACCCATCATCACTTGTTTCCGTTTCGCGTATTATTCATTGTTATGCTATCGAACTGTTCAGGCTAACCCTACTCTCAAGCGCTCCCTTCAATCCACCAATCAATCGCTGTGAGTATACTCGATCCCTTTTTGCTTTTAGCACTTTTGGGTGTTACATACGTTACTTATATCAAATCACAATCGAACACACTACTCAAATTTTTTTGAACGCTAACCGATATGCATGTATTACGTGACTAAATGAATTCTTGTTGATTGTGTTTACACGTGGAATGCTGTCTACCTGCCTTAACGACGTAGTACTATAGTTTGGACTCAGCACCCGTTCACACGGGGGTTGTTAAGGACAATTACTTGCATGGATTACGGTGGTAATCATGTATTGCGAACTGTCTCGGACAGTCAACCCGCAGTCACTGGTATCGATAGATCCATGTCGATAATTAACATGCTTCGTTTTCCTCTGTGTACGTGCTGGTTATGCGTAAACTATTCGAACTCTATTATGCTATTATTAACTTGTATGCTCGCCTTTACATTATATGTATTGACTTTATTTTAACGTATGTGACAGGTGTTTAAGATGTTTGCTTGCTAGGAAAGCAAGGCTAGAATAAAGCTCTAGAGGACCCCAACAAATAGTCGTCTGTTAGGAAAAAGCAACTAGAGCATAGTTGTCTGTAGATCTTGTCAGGTTGGGTCTTTAGGAGCATTTGAACAATGTTTATTTGTTTTTATTTAAATCTGAGTTGTCGGAACAGAATTACTTGACTAGTTGTTATCTGTAATAATTTATTGTAATATTTGGGACACGGTATGGGACGTGTTATTTAAACTGAATAGTAATGATAGTTGTTATGGAAACTTCTAGACAATCTGTTTCGCTCAGTGCCATGCCCCGATGATTCCGCCATCGGTTGGGGTGTGACAGATTGGTATCATAGCCATAACTATAGGGAATTAGGCTAGACACGACCTAGTCCGGGTCGCTGTCTTAGAGACCTAGACTATAGTTAGGAACCAACAGACCAAGTTTAGGTGCTATAACCAGCTATCCATCACTATCACTGCACTCGAGTTTTCAAATAGAATCAAGTGATTTAGTCCGGATTAGGTGTGAAGACCGCAAACTCCCGACTAGATTACCTTATTAATGCCGATTTTATCCATCTATCTATGCTTTCCTCATTATTTTCGAAAACAAACGAGGAGAATTATACCAAATCAGGAGTGAAACCCATATTTTGATGGATAATCTCCTCAATTTTTACTAAAACAAGGAAGAAATTGCTAAGCCAGGGGTGAAACCCAAACCTTGGCAACTTATCCAACTTTTACTCATCTCACCAAAGCCTCGACGGACTCCAACGACCTGAACTCACGAGTATGACCTAGGGAAAGCGTGTTGAATGCCCAAGAATCGAGGCAAAAACACGAACCTGAGGGTTAAAAAGTGACGACAAGTCTATCATGAATAGTCGAACCGCCTTGGGTAGTCGATGTCTAGTAGCCGCAGACAATCCGTCTCTCGATTTTTATGTGTTTTGATTCTGAGCCGCAGTCGCTGACTCTGACGACTCGTTGATTTTATGTGTTATATGTGATTAACTGTTTATATGTTTAAAATTTTGAGGGTTATTCGATTTTGCTACCACTTCAATCAACACACACGATTCGCATTGCTGTCTTATCTCAATACGCTAACAAATCGTTACGAACTTAGACGATACTATGCTATGATATAGATGCTATTCGATTGTACGATACTACTCGATATACTATACACAATCACTATATACTAACGACACGCGAACTCTGAATGATAGGATCTTGAGGCAGTCAGAATGCTCTATGTGCTTATAGGAAGACCACGTGTTTAGCTGCCTCTGTGATTGAATGTGTATGTGCTTCTGTGCTCATGTGTCTCTGTGCTCTACGTGTTTACGTGCTTATGTGCTTCTGTGATTACGTGAGTCTGTGACTTTGTGCTTATGTGTATATAAGTGATGCATGCTTCGACGTGTTCCTAAGCTTTAGTTAGAACTAGACGTGTGAGGTGAGATTCAATCATGTTGTGTTGAGTCCTGTGACGATGTCTGTTGCAGACAATGTCGTCTGGATCCCGACACCTTCTTACTCGCCAAGAGAAGAGAGACAAGCGTCTCGCTGCTATCATCGCCAACCAAGTGGCAAAAGCTGTGAGCGAGGTGTATGAAAATGTCAGCAAGTCGTCCGAGGAATCGCGAACTGAAGCCCCTAAGGATGCCAACAATACTGGTTTCAGCTTCAAACAGTTTAAAGCATGCGGACCCAAAGAATTCACCGGAGAAGATGGCCTTACCGCCATGTTTCAATGGTTTGATTCAGTCGAAGTCACTCTGCACCAAAGCGGCTGTCCTGAGAATCTCCACACCCTCAATGCTACAGGCGTCTTCCAGTCCCGAGCTCTAGACTGGTGGACGGTCGAACGAAACAAGCGCGGAAATGATGCAGCTTATGAGCTGACTTGGGAGGAGTTGAAGGCAATCATGATGGACGAATTCTGCCCTCCCCATGAACGCCAAAAGCTGGAGGACGAGTTTTGGAACATCAAGCAGAAGGATGGAGACAACGCTGCTTTAACTGCTCGTTTCAAGCAGCTTAGCATCATCTGTCCCGATCAGGTCAAGACGCCAGACATGGCCATCAAGAAGTATATTCGAGCTCTACCCGATTGTGTTGCCGATTTTGCTCACGCCGCCAAGACATCAACGATTGAAGAGACCTACCTGCTTGCCGCTGAGATCAATGACAAGCGGGTAAAGTCTGGTTTTTGGGATAAGCATACCAAGTCTCTACACCAAGCCACCAACACATCGACCGTCGACACCACCACTGCTCAACCCTCCAAGTCATCAAGAAGAAAGAAGAAGCACAACAACAACAGCTCCAGCAACAAAAACTGTGCTGTGACAACAACTGCTGCCCCACTGCAAGCCGTACAGGCTCAGCAGCAGTCCCACCACCGACAAGCTCCAGTGATCAATGCGCCGCCAGCAAAGCGCGCTTACACAGGTCCCCACCCATTTTGCCCTACATGCTCATACCATCACCCGATGGGAATCGCCTGTCGTTTCTGCGCCCACTGCAACCTCTACGGGCATTTCACTGCGAATTGTCGCTATGGTCCCCGTCAAGCCCCAGTTCAAGCTGCCGCTCATCAAGCTCTACTCCCAGCCCCTCAAGGCCAACCTGTAGCTCAAGCACCCGCGGTCAATGCTCGAGTCTGCTTTGCATGTGGTGATCCTAACCACTTTGCAAACATGTGCCCGAACAGGGTTGTGAAACAAGAACCCCAGCAGCCTCAGCAGCAACAGCAAGCAGCCCGTGCCAGAACCTTTAACATCAACGCCCGTCAAGCCCAGGCTGACAACAACGTGGTTAATGGTACGTTCCTTGTGAATGGTATTTATGCATCATGTTTATTTGATACTGGAGCCGATAACTGCTTTGTGTCGTTTGAATTCGAGAAGCTCCTTAGTCGTAAGCGTTCTTATCTCCTCTCGTCATTCGAAGTTGAAGTTGCTACTGGAAGAACCGTCGCCGTTAACTCTGTTCTTCGTGATTGTACCCTCGAGCTCAACAATCACCTTTTCCCAATTGACCTCATTCCAATGCAGCTCGGAAGTTTTGATGTCATAGTAGGCATGGACTTTCTTCGCGAAAACCATGCTGAAATTGTGTGTTTTGAAAAGATGATTCGATTCTCGCTCGCGAATGGTGATTTATTGTGTGTGTACGGTGAAACAGCTTCGAAAGCTCTCAAGCTCATGTCGTGTATCCAAGCTAGCAAGCATCTCCGCAAGGAATACAGCACTTTCTTGGCCAACCTCGTAGTAGCGGAGAAGGAAAAGAAAAAGAAGGCCGAAGTCAAAGACGTTCCAGTGGTTCGTGAATTTCCTCAGGTGTTCCCTGATGATCTTCCCGGGCTACCGCCAAGTCGTGATATCGACTTTCGTATCGACCTCATTCCTGGAGCTAACCATGTTGCCGAAGCCCCTTATCGACTCGCGCCATCCGAAATGAGGGAACTCTCAAACCAACTCCAGGAGTTACTTGAAAAAGGCTTTATTCGCCCGAGCACCTCTCCTTGGGGCGCACCGGTCCTTTTCGTCAAAAAGAAGGATGGGTCGTTCAGGATGTGTATCGACTACAGGGAATTGAATAAGCTGACCATCAAGAACCGTTATCCTCTACCTCGAATTGACGACTTGTTTGATCAGCTACAAGGTGCATCGTGTTTCTCGAAGATCGACTTACGCTCAGGTGATCATCAGTTACGCATACAAGAGGAGGATATACCAAAAACCGCTTTCCGAACCCGATATGGCCATTACGAATTCGTTGTTATGCCTTGTGGTCTAACTAACGCACCCGCGGTTTTTATGGATCTGATGAATCGCGTGTGTAAGCCTTATCTTGACCGTTTCGTCATCGTATTCATCAAAGATGTCTTGATTTATTCCAAGTCGAAAGCCGAACACGCGCAACATCTACGTTTGGTTCTCGAGTTACTCCAGGGGAACCAACTCTATGCCAAGTTCTCCAAGTGTGAATTCTGGCTGGAGGAGGTTCAGTTTCTGGGCCACATCGTGAATAGTCAGGGTATTCATGTCGATCCCACGAAGATTGAAGCAGTTAAGAGCTGAATTACGCCTAAGAACCCGTCCGAAGTTTGTTCTTTCTTCGGGTTAGCGGGTTATGATCGACGATTTATCGAAGGATTCTCTAAGATCGCTGTGTCGCTTATCGCACTTACCCATAAAGACAGAACTTTTGTTTGGGGAACTGAACAAGAGTCTGCTTTTCAAGCCCTTAAGCGCAAGCTCTGCAATGCTCCTGTTCTCACGTTGCCGGACGGAAACAACGATTTCATTGTCTATTGTGATGCTTCCAACCTTGGTCTTGGCTGTGTTCTCATGCAGCGGGACAAGGTTATAGCCTACGCATCTCGTCAGCTCAAAATCCACGAGAAGAACTATACAACCCACGATCTCGAGCTAGGCGCAGTTCTTTTTACATTGAAGACTTGGCGACACTACCTGTATGGTACCAAGTGTACGATCTTCACCGATCACAGGAGTTTACAACACATCTTTAATCAGAAAGAACTTAACATGCGTCAACACCGATGGGTAGAACTTCTTAACGATTATGACTGTGAGATTCGTTATCACCCAGGCAAGGCAAATGTTGTTGCCGACGCACTCAGCAGACGGAGTTATTTGCTCAGTATCCGCAATACCCAAGCCCAACACAACCTCGAGACTCTCATCCGCGGAGCTCAGCATGCCTGTTTTAATGAATGCACTTTGAAGAAAGAAAGGATCTACCACGATGGAGCTCAACTGGTAAGCAATGCCGATGGGATTTTCTACTATCTTGACCGAATTTGGATCCCTAAGCGGACCGATTTGCGGAAGATTATAATGGACGAAGCCCACAAATCCTGCTATTCTATTCATCCCGGTGCCGACAAAATGTACCAAGACCTTCGTTACAAGTATTGGTGGCCGGGTATGAAACGGGATATTGTCCTCTATGTTGGAAGTTGCCTGACTTGTGCGAGAGTTAAGGCTGAACATCAACGACCTTCCAGCTTACTCGAACAACCTCCAATCCCCATATGGATGTGGGAAAGTATAGCTATGGATTTCATAACCAAACTTCTGCCCACGCCATCTGGTCACGACAGCATTTGGGTCATAGTTGATCGTCTGACCAAATCAGCCCACTTTTTACCAATACGGGAAGACTACAAGGTAGAACGACTAGCCTGAATCTACACTGACGAGATCATCTGTAATCATGGTACGCCTCGTGACATCATATCAGACCGTGACGCTCGGTTTACGTCGCGATTGTGGGAAACGTTTCAAGCGGCTCTTGGTACATCACTTAACCTGAGTACTGCATTCCATCCTCAAACTGACGGACAGACTGAAAGAACGATCCGTACTCTTGAAGACATGCTCCGTGCGTGTGTCCCGAGTTACTACAAGAAACAACTGACAAAATCCTCCAGATTCGCGACAACTTGTTGAAAGCCAGGGATAGACAGAAAAGTTACGCCGATAGAAGACGCAAGCCCCTTGAATTTGACGTTGGCGACTACGTACTCCTAAAGGTATCACCTTGGAAGGGAGGATTTGCAGCACTTACAGTTGTTGTTCTATTCCCATAAATTGTCTTTCCACCACTGTTGTGTGACAACCCTCACCAAATCAGGTATCCGTACGAATTAATTAATATTTAATTAATGCTTAATTACTGTGCTTGCTTACAATTGTGGTTAAACTGCTACTTGATTTCTGATACATACATATACATGCATCACACTTTATTACTGTCACTCCATTCCTTACACAGAACTATAGTGACAAACTTGATGCACAAAAGCAAAGTAGCACAATGAACGGATAACCCAGTAAACATGCTGACATAGCCAGCACCAGACAGACACTGTCTCTGAGGCCAGTATGAGCTGGGAATAGATCACTACACTAGTAGGGAATGTAGAGAGGTGAGGATTGTTAAACTGCGTCACTATGTGATAGTTATAGTGACCGGAAGTGCCTAAAACATGCTCTAATTACAAAATTCTGCACTTTATTACAAAATTCAGCATTTTATTTAACTAGTAAGGTGCAAAAACATGGGAAAAATAATACTAGACACTTTCCAAAGTGCCGGGAATTCCTTGTGTCACTAAAAATAATATTAAAGACACTCTAAATGCTTAATTAGCACTTTAACGGATTAATATCCAACCGAACAACTGGACTTTACCCGGAACATAAAAATATTGTCAATGAAATTGTTTTTCCTTTTCTGAGCTAGTTAGGGTCCCCGAACACCCTAACACCCGTTATAATACATAACACACTAATAAACTATTTTAATCTCTAACTAAAGTAACTATCACTTAACTAATTGGCAGAAATCAAACTATTAACCCCCCCCCCCTAACCGAACGGTTCCCCAAGGGGACACACCCCACCCATTTGTGATTATTTTAATCAAGTTTGTCTAATATCTTGACAACATTTTACCTAAGGGTTAATAGTAGAAGATGGTCCATAAATAAGCTTGAAGGATAAGATCATTCATTCACACAACACTTAACACAAAATTGCTCTCTTCCTTCCCTCTCCTTGAAGCTTGGCCGAGATCACAACCATAGCCACCACCAACATCAAGTCTTGTTCTTGCTATTTCACATACACACAAAGGTGAAAGGTCACATACAAGGAGGCTCGGTGCTTTCGGAATCTCAAGAACCTCACTACGTTGCTTTTATCCACCTTGTTTTCGCTTTGATTCTTCCCTAGCCTTGAGCTAGTTGTAAGTGCTTCTAAACACTCTCTTATTCATGTTTAAAGTGGTTAATAAGAGATTTAACGGATAAAAATCAAGAACACTAAAGATCAAAACATAAAGTCTTGAATGAAAGATAAACTTGATGGATAAAGAATAACTATTGGTGTAAAACTTGTGAATCTTGTTTATAAATGATTATTTTATGTTGTTAGTGGCTAGTAGTGGAACGGATCGTCATCTAACCGTACTAGATCATGTTCATGGAACATGAACTAGCAATATGTTAAGTATGAAACTTGCAAGATGATGAATCTTTCCATACATGAACATGAACTTGTGTAAAAATAAAGTTTTCAAGAAACTGATTTTATTTTTAAAGGACACAAGATCTACTAAATATGTTGGAAGATTACTACATATTTTTACACAACTTACAAGTTCATGAGTTTGCGATTTATACTTGTTTTGACTAGTTGATGTTTGAATATTGAATATTGATGGTTGAAAAGTTGTTGATTGAATTCTTAAAAGAAAATGATACGCTAGTAAGCGTGGCCACCTCCAGTTATAGAGGAAACTCTGGCGAAATTTTTCCAGAAAATAACACTTAGAAATATTTTTGACAAGTGTTTATAACTATATTTTTAACTTGTTTCTCCAAACAAATTCGCCATGATTTTTTTTATAAAATAAGCAAATGTCGGAGGTGGAATTTTCGTAAATAAAACTTGTTAAATATATATTTAGAATATATATTTCATAGTAAGACGCTTGTGTGATTTTATGATTATTTTGTGAACTATATGTATATTATTTTAGAATAAAAATAATATTACTTGAAATATCATGAAGTTACGACTTCCAAAATAATACAAACGCCTTCACAAATAAATATTTAAGTTACACCGGTATTATTATTACCACACAAACTCTAAAAATGTAACTTATGTATTTTCGGAAAAATACTCTTAAATGCGTATTTTGATAAAAGTATTATTTTGGGAAATTGTATGAAATAAAATATAATATTTTTGGGGAAAAATATGTATATTTTTGGAGATAGAATATTTTAGACAAAAGAATTAAAATATATTTTATTAAGTGAGACTTAATAATATATTCTTGAAATTATAAAAACGCACATGTATTAGAACCCCCATCCTTGGGAAGGAATATAATTTATAAATAATTAAGAAGTGTAGATACGAAATAGTTGCCTAACTATTTCCCAAAGACGTTAAACCTTAAGCCAAGGCACGACCGTCCGTCTAACAGAGGTTAGTACATGTAGGTCGTCACGCAGCAGGTTGATTGGGAGTTACTATTTCGAGACGCACTTCTGTGAGTTCATGTCCCCCTTTTCTCTTAACTGTTTTCAGTTTTTATACTTCGGGGGTGAAACACATGTTACTATGATTACGAATACTTTTTACATGGTATGGTTAGCGTAAGGAGGGTTACTACTTAGATCATGTGAGTGAGTGGGCGGAAACTAGAGGCCATTAATCCTCATTGTAGGACCGAGGGTCATTAGCGGTAGATCTATCTGGGTGTAGCGAGCCCAACTCCAGGCCCAACAGAACGGACCTCGGGGTGACTTTGAGTCCGACGCAAAAATCTGCTAGGTTTGAGTCTTCCTAATGCACTTCACACATATCAATGGCCTTGCAAACCATTGGTGATCTCATTATTCCTTATTTGCTACATACCAGGGATTTTAAACTTACAAATGTATTACAAAGGTTTTACATACTCACATTACATGAACTCGCTCAACAATTTTTGTTGATTTTTCCAACTTACATGTATCTCATTATTCCTTATTTGCTACATACTATGTCTACACGCTGCGTAGGGGATATGAGGTCATCCAAGTTTAGGTGTTGTGGCTCTTGCCTGGACGAGTCGCAAGTGTTAAGCTGTGTTTGTTTTTATGTTTGTGGTTGTGTCTTATGAACAATGTTTTTATTTTGTTGGGTTGTAACTCGTTGCATGTGTCAACTTTAACAATGTTGTCGCATTTTACTTTTCAAACTTAAATCAATGGATGATCTTCATGGTTTTACTTTCATATAGCTTTGTTGTGGTTAAGCTATGGTATTAAGAAGTCACACCAAATAAACCCACGCTTCCGCAAAGCCAGGGTGTGACAGCTTGGTATCAGAGCTTTGATCATAGCGAACTAGGATTCCTTCTCGAGTCTAGACTATGATCACTAGGGCTCTCACGAAAACATTTTTACATTGCATACATTACGTCCAGATCCCAGATACAAAACGTTTTTACAAACAAAAGTTGAGCACTTTTCCTTCTTAAAATTTATGGTTTGGTCGGGGAGACCAGGGATTCAGTCAGGGAGACTGAGGGAGTTCAGCCCTAAAGGCTGGGAGGTTGGTCGGAGAGACCAGGGATTCAGTCGGGGAGACTGAGGGAGTTCAGCCCTAAAGGCTGGGAGGTTGGTCGGGGAGACCAGGGATTCAGTCGGGGAGACTGAGGGAGTTAGTCTGAGAGACTAGGAGATTCAGTCTGAGAGGCTGGGAGGGTAGTCTGAGAGACTAGGAGATTCAGTCTGAGAGGCTGGGAGGGTAGTCTGAGAGACTAGGAGATTCAGTCTGAGAGACTAGGAGGTAGTCTAGTGGGACTAGGAGGATTACTTGATTGTTTATTGGTGACTAACATGCTTATTTGATTATATGATTGATTGTTTGTTTGTGCATATGTGTGTTTGTGTTACAGACATCATGCCTTCATCTGATACTGGAGAGTCAGACACCACAGATCCCATGGTCATAGTATCAGACGACATAGTTTCACCAGAGCACGAGATGTACACATCCGATACTACCAGCACAGACGATGACGACTTCCAGCCCTTTGCGCTGCCTGATGTCGTAGCTGAGCCTACTGATGGCCATATCGCTGGGGATTTGCCACTCGCGGTGATCCCTGCTCTTGTGCCCCTTGCTTCCTATCCGGTTGTTGATATGCCCATCAATATTATTTCCGACGACGACGTCGACTTGTTTGAGGAGGACCCACTTGAGGATGATATTGAGGAGGACATCCTTATTGTTGCTGGTGATATTCTACTTCTTGCTGATGCTCCTGCAGAGGAGACTCCCGTTCATTCACCTATTCCAGACTCCTTTGAGTTTGTGGCATCCGCACCTTCGCACACTCAGGGAGTTCAGCACCATTCACACGACGCCGACCCGGACATGGCGTCATCAGCTGCACCTGCCCCTAGTTTTGAGTTCGATCATGATGTTGATGATGATTCAGATCCTGTTTTTCCACCTGGTTTTGATCCTGACCAGGAGATTGAGTTTGTACACTTAGACCAGCCCTTGGAGGATCCAGTAGCCCCTGTCGACCCTCTGTTTGCCGATCTAGCTGATTTCGACATGGAGTTTTTTGATCCGGAGCCTACTGTGACCCCTGAGCCAGTTGTTGCTCCTGACCCCGCATTAGAGCATGACCCTGTTCATGCCGATGCACCTGCTGTTGCTCCTCTCGTTGATGATTTACCTGTTGACGATCATCCTATTGTTGCTCCACCATTGGTGGGTGATCATGTTGCTGTTGATGCCCCACTTTTGTTAGAGGATCATGTTGTTGCCCCTCTTCCTGATCCAGTGCCGGTGATGTTCGACCGTGCACCTTTTGCGACCCATATTGATCCACGATACGCTCACACCCGCAATGGGTGGATAGACGATGATGATGATTTCCCACCTTTCGTGGTACCTGTTACACCACCTGTAGCCCCTGTTTCAGCCCCTGTTTCAGTTCATATTGCTGTTCCTTTGATTCCCACACATACCACAGATGTTCACCGCACCGACTTACCTGTCACATTTCTTCAGGACATACCTCCACCACGTCCTGGAGAGGGTTCATCACGACAGCCTTTTGGTCATACACTTTTCATGATAGGAGGAGATCAGTTTGTGCCTTAGATTTCTCATCCTACTGTTATTCCCACCGTTGCACCATTTACTGTACCATCCTTCGCTCCATCTAATGAGCCGTTCCTCTGGACCACGCCCCCATTATGCCACCATCTGATCCGTATCACCCATATCACGTGGGGTATTCTACAGAGGATATTCTCACATCTTTCATCATACAGCAGGAGGCGCTGACTCGTCGCGTACAGGAGCTGGAGAGAGCTCAGCGACATCCGTGCCAGTGCCAGACTCCACCTGCAGTATCGCACCCTCCGCGTCCGCTTTCACCCGATTCTGCCGCTCGTTTTTGGACTCCTGAGCAGCAGATAGCTTACTTGATGCGCTCTCATCGCGCTATGGAGGAGGACTGGCGTCATATGCGACGTTTGCTCTTTTCTCGTTTTCCCCCTCCTCCGCCGCCATCAGCTTAGGCCATTTTGTATGACACGGGTAGACTTTTGATGAGAGGACCGCGATTGTGCAGACTTTACAGCCTTTTTGGAGACCGTATTTTGGATGATTGTGATTTATTGTGATTGTATATTGGTTGTTGTTGACATTGATTTGGTAGTTTGGACTAGGGCGATGTGGCCCTTAGTCATTGCTAATGTACGATACAGTGATGAACTTGTAAACCTTACATTGTGGTCTTGATTTATGACAGCGCAATCACAGTATTCTCATTATACGTGATGTTGGATTGATTGTTTATATTCTATAACATGTGATGTTATGTGCTTGATTTATTTATAACATGAGATGTTATGTGTATGATATTGTTGTTACATACGCCTTTACTTACTATGACCTGACCTACGTGAAACATCTTTTAGAAGATGCCTCCAAGATGCCAGACACGCATGCCTACCAACGAGGCAGAACTCCAACAGATCATCG
The DNA here is from genome assembly GCF_002127325.2 of Helianthus annuus. Classification (NCBI taxonomy): domain Eukaryota; kingdom Viridiplantae; phylum Streptophyta; class Magnoliopsida; order Asterales; family Asteraceae; genus Helianthus; species Helianthus annuus. The sequence goes on along the minus strand of NC_035438.2, from coordinate 130,214,719 downwards.
CTGCCGCCATTGCGCAGTATGCAGCCTCGCAAGGAGGAACTAGCGAGAGTAATTCAAACAAAAATGGCAATAACAATCCACCTCATGGTAGTGTTAAGTCGTTGAGACATACTACGATACACTTGGATATTTTTAGCACGTTCGCTAATACCATTTGTATATTTTAACGTATGTGCAGGGTGTACTTACAAGCAGTTCCTTGACTGCAAGCCCGTGAACTTCGACGGTGCCGGAGGTGCAGTTGCTTTTGTGAGATGGGCTGAAAAGACTGAGTCTGTTCTTCGAATGAGCAAGTGCGCTACAGAACAACAAGTGACTTACATTTATGGGCTATTTTTGGACGGAGCCCTGTCCTGGTGGAACTTACAAGTACAGACCCTTGTTGAAGCCGCAACTTATGCGATGACATGGACAGAGCTGAAAGAGCTCATGCGAAGAAAGTACTGCTCTCGTGCGGAGATTCAGAAGCTGGAAACGGAATTCTGGCACTTGAAAATGGATGGTCCCAAAATTGCGAAGTATGTTCAGAGATTCCACGACCTGTCTCATGTGGTACCTTATATGGTTACACTGGAATTCAAGTGAATTGAGCGTTTTGTTTGGGGTTTAGCACCTCAGATCATGAGTATGGTCACTACTTCCAAGCCTGCAACCATCACAGAGGCCATCGATCTGAGCGTAGCTCTTACTGAGGAAGCTATCCGCTTGAACAAGTTCTCGAACGTTGAACAGAAGAAGAAGGAGACACACGTAGAGTTATCTGGCGAGAATAAAAGGAAATTCTCGAACTTCAAGCAGGGTACGAGCCATGTTGGCAAGAAAGGAGAACCAAGCACACCGGTCCAAGCTGCAACCGGTGCTGAGAAGAAAGGAAAGGGTTATATGGGTACACATCCCATGTGTAACACCTGCCAGCGTCATCATTCTGGCCGGTGTGGGCCAAAAGTATGTGAAGCTTGTGGAAAAGTTGGCCACCTGAAGGATTCTTGCTGGGCCAGTACTAGCCGAGGAGGTCAAGGAAGTTTTGGTAATAGGAACAATAACCATGGTGGTAATGGAAATCGCCCACAAGGGAATAATGGAGGCAATGGAAACCGAGGGAACAATGCAAATCAAGCTGGTAATGCGAATCGGAATCAAAACTACAATCAAGCTGGGAATGGAGGTGGTAATGGGCAAAAATTGGGATGTTTTAACTATGGTGATGTCGGACATTTCAAGAAGGAGTGCCCGCAGTTGAATCAAGCACGCGGAAGAGTGTTTAACATTGAGGCGAGGGAAGCGCGCCAGGATCCCAATGTTGTTACTGGTACGTTCCCTAAAAATCAACGCTTTGCATCCGTTTTGTTTGATACTGGTGCCGATTATAGCTTCGTGTCATTAGAATTTAAGAATATGCTTGGGTTAGCCGCTAGTAAATTAGATATCCCATACTCAATTGAACTAGCTAATGGAAAGCTAGTTGAAGCTAATGAAGTTGTCCGAGGTTGCGTGATCGAGTTGGGAGAGCGTGAGTTTACTTTGGATCTACTGCCGGTCAAGTTGGGAAGCTTCGATGTGGTAGTAGGGATGGATTGGTTATCAAGCAACAAGGCTGAGATTATTTGTCACGAAAAGATCATTCGCATCCCAACCGAAGATGGAGAGACGATAGTAGTTCATGGAGAAAAGCGCGATACACCTCTAAGAATCATCAGCTGCCTAAAAGCTCGAAAGTGTCTACAGAAGGGATGTGCTGCCTTCTTGGCACACATCGTGGATAAGAAAGCTGCTGAACCGAAAATCGAAGACATCCCTGTCGTGAGGGAATATCCTGAAGTCTTTCCAGAGGACTTGCCAGGATTACCGCCCCAAAGGCAAGTGGAGTTCCATATTGACCTAGTCCCAGGCGCCGCGCCTATGGCTAAGGCACCTTATCGACTTGCCCTGTCTGAGATGCAGGAATTGTCCACACAACTCCAGGAGCTGCTAGACAAAGGATTTATCCGACCAAGCTTCTCACCTTGGGGAGCTCCGGTCCTGTTTGTCAAGAAGAAAGACGGTAGTTTTCGTATGTGCATTGACTACCGGGAGTTGAACAAGTTGACCATCAAGAATAGATATCCTCTGCAAAGGATTGATGATCTATTCGACCAGCTGCAAGGTTCAAGCTACTACTCGAAGATCGATTTGCGATCAGGTTACCATCAGCTAAGGATACAAGAGGAAAGTATCCTGAAGACAGCTTTTAGAACTCGTTATGGACATTACGAGTTTCTGGTAATGCCGTTTGGGTTGACGAATGCACCTGCATTTTTCATGGACCTAATGAACCGAGTCTGTAAGCCGTATCTAGACAAGTTTGTTTATCGACGATATTTTGATTTATTCGAAGACGAAGAATGAACACGAACAGCATTTAAGAGCCATTTTGGAGTTGCTGAAAAAGGAGAAGTTGTATGCCAAATTCTCAAAGTGCGAATTTTGGTTGCGCGAAGTCCAATTCCTTGGACATGTGGTGAATGGAGATGGGATTCACGTGGACCCCACAAAGATCGAAGCGACCAAGAATTGGGAGACCCCAAAGACGCCAACCGAGATTTGACAATTCTTGGGTTTGGCTGGGTACTACCGAAGATTTATTGAGGATTTTTCAAAGATCGCTCAACCATTGACTTACCTCACGCAGAAAGATAAGAAGTTTGATTGGGGAATCAAACAAGAAGAAGCGTTCCAGCTGTTGAAAGACAAGCTTTGCAATGCGCCGATCTTAGCGCTACCAGAAGGAACAGATGATTTCGTGGTATATTGTGACGCCTCGCGTCAAGGTTTGGGTTGCGTGTTGATGCAACGCCAGAAAGTTATAGCGTACGCTTCGCGCCAGTTGAAAGTACATGAAAAGAACTATGCCATGCATGATCTGGAGTTAGGCGCTGTGGTATTTGCGTTAAAGATCTGGAGACATTATCTATATGGTACGAAATGTACAATCTTTACAGATCATAAAAGTCTGCGGCACATACTCGACCAGCAAGAACTGAATATGAGACAAAGACGTTGGGTCGAATTGTTGAACGATTACGACTGCGAGATCAAGTATCATCCAGGGAAGGCGAATATGGTCGCCGACGCCCTAAGTCGAAAAGAGAGGATCAAGCCCATAAGGGTTAGGGCTTTGGAGATGATTATCCAGACAGATCTTTCCCTGCACATTCGTGTCGCGCAGAAAGAGGCTCTGAAAGAAAGAAACATTGAAGAAGAATATCTCCGTGGGATGGAGAAGCAGTTGATGCCAAACGAGGAAGGAACGTTATGCTTCATGAAAAGGATTTGGGTTCCTCTGTTTGGTGGATTAAGAAAAGTTATCTTTGATGAAGCTCATAAGTCACAGTACTCTATCCATCCAGGAGCGGATAAGATGTACCAGGATCTTAAGGATTACTATTGTTGTTTATGTTAGCAAGTGTTTGACGTGCGCCAAGGTTAAAGCTGAATACCAGAAGCCTACAGGACTTCTGCAACAACCTGAGATTACCAAGTGGAAATGCGAACAAATTTCGATGGATTTTATTACAAAGTTGCCAAGAACGCCAAGAGGTCATGACACTATTTGGGTAATAGTGGACCGATTAACGAAATCTGCGCACTTCTTACCCATTAGAGAGAAATATAACATGAGCAAATTGACCGAAATATACATGAGAGAAATCATTGCACGTCATGGAGTGCCTCTCTCGATCATCTCTGATAGAGACGGAAGGTTTGTGTCAAAGATTTGGCAGTCCTTTCAAGAAGCATTCGAATCTCAGTTGAATCTGAGCACTGCGTTTCACCCACAAACCGATGGACACAACGAACGGACGATACAAACATTAGAAGATATGCTGAGAGCATGTGTTATGGATCTAGGTGGTAGCTGGGATAAATATTTACCATTGGTCGAATTTTCGTACAACAATAGCTACCACACCAGTATTGGAGCCGCGCCATTTGAAGCTCTATATGGACGCAAGTGCAGATCACCGCTTTGTTGGTCTGATGCAGGTGATAGACAATTGGTTGGTCCTGATGTGGTCCAGGAAACCACAGATAAGATTGCACAGATCCGAGATCGCATCAAGGCGGCTCGCGATCGACAAAAATGCTATGCGGACCGAAGAAGGAAACCTCTAGAGTTTGAGGTAGGTGACATGGTATTGTTGAAAGTATCACCCTGGAAGGGTGTGGCACGCTTCAGGAAGCGTGGAAAGTTGAATCCGCGATATATTGGTCCATTCAAGATTCTAGAGAGAATTGGGTTAGTGGCATACAAATTTGACTTACCTGCCGAGCTGAACGGTGTCCACGATACATTTCATGTATCAAATCTAAAGAAGAGTCCAACGTAAGATACTGTTGTCATTCCCGCAGACGAGATTCATATTGACGACACGCTCCATTTTATCGAAGAACCGGTTGAGGTTACAGATTGGAAGATCAACAAAACCCGCAGGAGCAGTGTCAAACTCGTCAAAGTTCGTTGGAATGCAAGACATGCTCCAGAATACACCTGGGAACGTGAGGACCGAATGAAAGAGAAGTACCCCCACTTATTTCCAAAGACCCCTGCAACCAGAAGCAGAACCTAAAATTTCGGTACAGAATTTTCTTAATGGGGGGAGAATGTGACAACCCTCACCAAATCAGGTATCCGTACGAATTAATTAATATTTAATTAATGCTTAATTACTGTGCTTGCTTACAATTGTGGTTAAACTGCTACTTGATTTCTGATACATACATATACATGCATCACACTTTATTACTGTCACTCCATTCCTTACACAGAACTATAGTGACAAACTTGATGCACAAAAGCAAAGTAGCACAATGAACGGATAACCCAGTAAACATGCTGACATAGCCAGCACCAGACAGACACTGTCTCTGAGGCCAGTATGAGCCGGGAATAGATCACTACACTAGTAGGGAATGTAGAGAGGTGAGGATTGTTAAACTGGGTCACTAGGTGATAGTTATAGTGACCGGACGTGCCTAAAACATGCTCTAATTACAAAATTCTGCACTTTATTACAAAATTCAGCATTTTATTTAACTAGTAAGGTGCAAAAACATGGGAAAATAATACTAGACACTTTCCAAAGTGCCGGGAATTCCTTGTGTCACTAAAAATAATATTAAAGACACTCTAAATGCTTAATTAGCACTTTAACGGATTAATATCCAACCGAACAACTGGGCTTTACCCGGAACTTAAAAATATTGTCAATGAAATTGTTTTTCCTTTTCTGAGCTAGTTAGGGTCCCCGAACACCCTAACACCCGTTATAATACATAACACACTAATAAACTATTTTAATCTCTAACTAAACTTACTATCACTTAACTAATTGGTAGAAATCAAACTATTAACCCCCCCCCCCCTTAACCGAACGGTTCCCCAAGGGGACACACCCCACCCATTTACGATTATTTTAATCAAGTTTGTCTAATATCTTGACAACATTTTACCTAAGGGTTAATAGTAGAAGATGGTCCATAAATAAGCTTGAAGGATAAGAGCATTCATTCACACAACACTTAACACAAAATTGCTCTCTTACTTCCCTCTCCTTGAAGCTCGGCCGAGATCACAACCATAGCCACCACCATCATCAAGTCTTGTTCTTGCTATTTCACATACAAACAAAGGTGAAAGGTCACACACAAGGAGGCTCGGTGCTTTTGGAATCTCAAGAACCTCACTACGTTGCTTTTATCCACCTTGTTTTCGCTTTGATTCTTCCCTTGCCTTGAGCTAGTTGTAGGTGCTTCTAAACACTCTCTTGTTCATGTTTAAAGTGGTTAATAAGAGATTTAATGGATAAAAATCAAGAACACTAAAGATCAAAACATAAAGTCTTGAATGAAAGATAAACTTGATGGATAAAGAATAACTATTGGTGTAAAACTTGTGAATCTTGTTTAGAAATGATTATTTTATGTTGTTAGTGGCTAGTAGTGGAACGGATCGTCATCTAACCATGCTAGATCATGTTCATGGAACATGAACTAGCAATATGTTAAGTATGAAAGTTGCAAGATGATGAATCTTTCCATACATGAACATGAACTTGTGTAAAAATGATTTTTCTTGTGAAATGGAGTTTTAAACTAGTAGATCTAAAGATCTACAAGTGGTATTTTCGAAGAACCAAGTGTAAGATGCAAATCTTGTTTAAAAGCCGGATCTTACACAACTAAAAGCATTTTTGCAAACAAACAAGTGTGTAAACACTTGTGTGACAAAAGGTTTAACCAAGAAATATTTTCGTAATTTCTGGACTAGAATTTGTAAAGTTTCATTTTCTTTAAAAATAAAGTTTTCAAGAAACTGATTTTATTTTTAAAGGACACAAGATCTACTAAATATGTTGGAAGATTACTACATATTTTTACACAACTTACAAGTTCATGAGTTTGCGATTTATACTTGTTTTGACTAGTTGATGTTTGAATATTGAATATTGATGGTTGAAAAGTTGTTGATTGAATTCTTAAAAGAAAATGATACGCTAGTAAGCGTGGCCACCTCCAGTTATAGAGGAAACTCTGGCGCAATTTTTCCAGAAAATAACACTTAGAAATATTTTTGACAAGTGTTTATAACTATATTTTTAACTTGTTTCTCCAAACAAATTCGCCATGATTTTTTTTATAAAATAACCAAATGTCGGAGGTGGAATTTTCTTAAATAAAACTTGTTAAATATATATTTAGAATATATATTTCATAGTAAGACGCTTGTGTGATTTTATGATTATTTTGTGAACTATATGTATATTATTTTAGAATAAAAATAATATTACTTGAAATATCATCAAGTTACGACTTCCAAAATAATACCAACGCCTTCACAAATAAATATTTAAGTTACACCGGTATTATCATTACCACACAAACTCTAAAAATGTAACTTATGTATTTTCGGAAAAATACTCTTAAATGCGTATTTTGATAAAAGTATTATTTTGGGAAATTGTATGGAATAAAATATAATATTTTTGGGGAAAATATGTATATTTTTGGAGATAGAATATTTTAGACAAAAGAATTAAAATATATTTTATTAAGTGAGACTTAATAATATATTCTTGAAATTATAAAAACGCACATGTATTAGAACCCCCATCCTTGGGAAGGAATATAATTTATAAATAATTAAGAAGTGTAAATACGAAATAGTTGTCTAACTATTTCCCAAAGATGTTAAACCTTAAGCCAAGGCACGGCCGTCCGTCTAATAGAGGTTAGTACGTGTAGGTCGTCACGCAGCAGGTTGATTGGGAGTTACTATTTCGAGACGCACTTCTGTGAGTTCATGTCCCTCTTTTCTCTTAACTGTTTTCAGTTTTTATACTTCGGGGGTGAAATACATGTTACTATGATTACGAATACTTTTTACATGGTATGGTTAGCGTAAGGAGGGTTACTACTTAGATCATGTGAGTGAGTGGGCGGAAACTAGAGGCCATTAATCCTCATTGTAGGACCGAGGGTCATTAGCGGTAGATCTATCTGGGTGTAGCGAGCCCAACTCTAGACCCAACAGAACGGACCTCGGGGTGACTTTGAGCCCGGCGCAAAAATCTGCTAGGTTTGAGTCTTCCTACTACACTTCACACATATCAATGGCCTTGCAAACCATTGGTGATCTCATTATTCCTTATTTGCTACATACCAGGGATTTTAAACTTACAAATGTATTACAAAGGTTTTACATACTCACATTACATGAACTCGCTCAACAATTTTTGTTGATTTTTCCAACTTACATGTATTTCAGGGAATTAGGGACCCGGCGAGGTATGCTATGTCTACACGCTGCGTAGGGGATATGAGGTCATCCAAGTTTAGGGGTTGTGGCTCTTGCCTGGACGAGTCGCAAGTCTTAAGCTGTGTTTGTTTTTATGTTTGTGGTTGTGTCTTATGAACAATGTTTTTATTTTGTTGGGTTGTAACTCGTTGCATGTGTCAACTTTAAACAATGTTGTCGTATTTTACTTTTCAAACTTAAATCAATGGATGATCTTCATGGTTTTACTTTCATATAGCTTTGTTATGGTTAAGCTATGGTATTAAGAAGTCACACCAAATAAACCCACGCTTCCGCAAAGCCAGGGTGTGACATGTTGGAAGAAGCAGACGAATTCCAACTGTTTTTCCTTACTTCTTTACTTCCAAATAAGGTTGTGTGAACCTTATTTTGCTGCTTAGCCATAGCAATGGCTTCTCTCAATGTTCTTGGTCTGAAAACCTAGACTAGACATCTTATCTCAGGTTTCAGACCTCCAACAAATAGGCTAGCAGCATATTCTTCGGACAATGTGACCTTAGTCATCAGTAAATCAAAAGAATTGCAGTATTCATCAAGTGAACCAGATTGCTGCAAATTCTTGAGTTCTTCCATTGCGTCTTCCCATAGGTCTTCTGAAAACCTAGTGGTAATGGATCGAACATACTCATCCCAAGGAATCAATTCAATGGGTCTGTTAGAACTTGACAGATACTCTTGATGCCATTTCAAAGCAACTCCCTCAAGATTAATGACTGCAAATTGGACTTTCATATTTTCAGGAGTTTTGTCAATTAAGAAAAAATGATTGCACTTATAAATCCACCCATCAACATCATCATCGTTGAATTTGGGGAAATCCAAACGGCCAATTCTTGATAATCTTTGATCATGGTGGTGCATTTGTAGGTGATTATTATTATTATTCTGCAATTGGAAAGATTCCAACTGCTGTTTAAGGCTATCAAACATGGTTTGTAGGGTAAGATTCAATTGATTGATGGTTGTTCTATTATCTTCTTGAAGGGTTTGAGAATTTTTAATGGATTGAGCATGTTCTTTCAAGGTTTTCTCAAGTTTATCCATTTCTTGTTGACGAGTGTTGGCTGCCATTAATGGTGATTGAAAAGAAACGAAACAAAATTAAGAACAAGAATAAGAAGGATTTAATCACAAATTGATTAATTCCAGGAGCATATTGATCTTCAAAGATCAATCCAGGTACAAAAATGAAAGGAATAAGAAAGAACGATGAAAAGAATAAAAGAACCAAACAGAAAAAAAATTTGGAGAAGATGATCGGAATTGCGACGGTGAATGGTGGTTAACAGCGGATAACGATGGTCACCGGAGCTCAGATCGGAAGAGCTCTGATACCAATTGATGAGCTGTGTTTTAGAAAGAGAAACTTAGAGAGAGGGAGAGTTTAGACCAAAACAAGCTTGCTTCATTCATTCTTGATCACCGGTTATATAACCGAAATAACAGACAATAACAAACTTTCAAACTATTGTCCGCCTATCCTATAGGTCCCTATACTATGACTTTATTACACTTTCAGTCCTTATTACAATACTCATACACACACACTATTACATTTTACACAATGACCCCCTGAACTTTCTAAACGTTATCTTTACACATCATCCTTGTAGGATAACTCGGCGATTTCCCTAAAATCTCAACGCATCCACTCGCGTATGCGGAAACTACTACACAAAACATGAGTATACTCGAACCCTTTTTCCTTTTTACACACTTTGGGTGCAACATGTACATTATATTACAAAATCACATACTCACGATCATAGCGCTATAGGATTAACGCACCGCCCATCTTGTTGTATTGTTAGGTAATCTATTTTACGATATTGTCGTTTCAACGACAAGGATACGCACGATTGCGGTATACTTTAGTTTGCCTTGTAGATTACACATGCTAGTATGTTATGAAAAAATGTATACAAATTACCATGTTGGATATGAGGCAACTTTATTCGCATTTATACTATGTAACCAAACTTATATACTCACCAACTTTATGTTGACTTTTACTTTAATACATGTTACAGGAAATTAGTGATGGTGCATGAAGAATACTATTTAGGGTGGACTAAAAACGCACCAAAACTTTAAATCATGTATTTGCTTTATGTTGTTATGTTTACTTGCAATATGTTGTGTTTTCCATTTCAAAACAATGTATTTACCGTTTAAAATGAAATGAAATTCGCGTTATTTAATTATTGTCACAAATACTAAGTTATGAAGTCTTGAGCAATCTCGTTTTCGTCTCATTCCAATGTTTCCATCATCAGTTGGGGTGTGACAACAACAATCGGGGAGCTCACGCAGATTTCACCATGGCCATTCAAATCACAGCGGGGAACGGTGTTCCCCGTCGGGGAAGGAGGCCACATCAGCTCCTCGACCCCTTCCCCTTTCTCACTAATTTGTTCAAACTAAAAGGGTATGTGTTTCCTAACTTTTATTTGTTCCTGCTAATTGTTCCTCGACTTATCGTTTTTGTTAAATGCACTCTTTTCCTCTAGTAAATTATGCTCATTTATGTAATTAATGAACACGAAAAAATCATTACCATAATGAATGAATACAGACACGAAATGTTGTTTGGATATGTTTTTGTGAACCGTTCTTTTGCCCGATAAAAATTTAATGAATGAACATGAACAATACATCGTTCCGGTTCGGTTTGTTTACTTGCCCTACCACTAAATGATAAGCGATTTGGGAAGAACACATTAGCATGTATTAACATCAAAGGGCTTGTAGCCTTGCGGCATAGAAAATATAGTAGATATGTTTCTTCCCAGTTTGTTGAGGGGTCTAGCTTTATAATAATCATTGGTGTAGATTTAAGAGTACCTTTAATAGGTCTTGGAGTTGCCCATTAATGTTGAAATATAAAATACATTAACACCAAGATAATTAAGTCATCTTCAATTTATCATGAAAAATTTTTCATGGGCTCAAGAATATTCCATGAATATAATGGATAGTAGAATATTCCGTAAATAAAGTTGTTAGATTACTCTATTTCAAAGCATATACGACTTTTAGGCACAAGAATATTCCATTTCATAAGAGTATATGACTACATTTGCAACTTTGAGATCCAATGCATGAGTTGAAACTCTTACCGATGTGCTTCAATCTTTGCATTTGTGCTTCAGTCATCTTAACAAGTTCAACTGAAATCAAATATCGAGTTTTTTTGCCTAAGGAAGTTTTGATCATCAAAGGAGGCAATGTGCACTAAATGGATTTGATGACTAGATGACGAGGTAAGTCTTCAAAAACATGATGTGGTGGTAAAATGTCTCAATTCTATCTTAGAGCTTGAGAGTTCAAATATTGTAAAGTGCAAATATAGAAATATGTAGAAGTAAGTTTATCGTTAAAAAAATAATATGGATCATAGCTTCAATGATGGAATACGATCGTAGCCTCTTAGCCTCTTATACCGTTCTTTTTAAAATCATTTTTTTAACTTTTTTAAACAGTTCGTTATTTTAAGTCGTTAATTTTTAAAGGATTTCATTTTAAACCGTTCCTTTTAGAACCGTTTTTGAAATCGTTCATTTTTGAAACTTTGTATTCAGTTTACTTATAGCAATTAGGGAAAAAAAACTTCAGAAAATGAACGATTTAAAAATCGAAGAAATTTAAAAACGCTCGATTTTAAACGAACGAATGGTTTAAAAACGAAGATTAAAAATGACATTTATAAAAAACAAAACCTTTAAAAAATAACTTATCAAGTGTAAGTAACTAGAAATGCACGAATTTAATAAACGAAAGGTTAGAAAAAATAACGAATTTTGAATAAACAAACGGTCCAAAGAAATGGAAGATTTGAAAAAAAAAAATATTCTAAAAAAAAGTTTAAAAATGAACGAACTTTTGCAAACTTTTTATTATAATGTTTCTTTTTTTTTTTTTTTCAAATCTTCCATTTCGTTTGTGTTTTATACACGTCGTTTTGTATAATTTAACAAATGAATGACTTAAAAAGGTGAGTAGTTTAAAAATGTTAAAAAATAAATGATTTTAAAAAGAATGGTACGAAACAAAGTGTTTAAAAAAATTTAAAAGTCAAACGACTTTAAAAAGAACGATTTAAAAAAAACAAATGGTTTAAAAAAAACAATTTTGAAAACGATAGATGGTTTAAACAAAATGTAAAATAACAAATTATTTTTTAAAACAACTTTTATAAAAATAAATGGTTAATGAAAATACATAATTGTTTTTATATTTAAAACGTTTTGTTAAATAATAATCGTGAAAATAATGAAATAATAAAAAAAACTTGAGTAATTGCATTGATAGTCTCTTAAATATTAAAAGAACTTTGTAATTATCAAAAAACAGCCCTAAGGTATATAATGACCTAATTACCCTTACACTTAACTGCAAAAAAGTAACAAAGTTAGTGTGAGGGGCCAAAACCGTTATAAAATGCAATATCAGGGTCTGATATGTTAAAAGATTCTTTTTTGGGCTGAAATGGTTAAACTGACTAAACCACAGGACCAAAACAGTAATTTACTCAATTTAAAATAGAAAATGATCTAAACTAGGAATCTATTAAATTAAATAAAAAATATCAAAATTAGGAATTTGTTTTTAATATTTTAACTAAAAAGGGAGCATTCCAAAAAATAAATATAGAATGGTAATCAAGTTTCCACCTTATTCTACTAAAGTCACTTTTTTTTTCTTTCTAAAGTCACTCATTGTTTTTTGTCTTTCCAAAGTCACTCAAGTATTATATGTTGTTCCAATCTTATGTAATTTGTAGGTTACCAAGTAACTTGATAACGTATCAGGTCATATTTTTTTATGCTTACGTGTATCATACATATAATGATATGTATTTTTTAATTAAAAAAATAAACTTAAAATGTCATTTTTTATTTTATATTTAGAAAAATAATATTTTGTTTTGTTTCTTTAGTCCTAAAATATAATAATAATTTTTATTAATCCTATTTATAATTCATCGAGGCCCAACCTATTAGTAACTTTCAAGTGTTATTATTGTAATCCCATTTTGTCTTAACCAAATTTGTAAACACATTTCTTGATTTTATTCATTAGATCCCCCAACCAATTTTGACTTCATCTGTTCTTACTAAGAACCCATTTTATATTCATCAAATCCCAAAACCCATTTCTTGATTTTATTCCCCCCAAACCTTTTATTGTTAATCATCCAAATCATTCCAAACAATTATGGGGTAGGAAGATGTAGAGCAGGTGGTCCATCTAAAAGAAAGACGAATGGTTGTATTGATCCATGGATGATTGAAAGTGAAACGTTTAGGTTTTTAGGGTTTGAAATATGTTTTCCTACTATAAATAATATTCAAATAAGCATTAAAAAAATACATAATAATAATAATAATAATAATAATAATAATAATAATAATAATAATAATAATAATAATAATAATAATAATAATAATAATAATAATAATAATAATAATAAGAGAGAAAAACAGTTCCCTGTTGACCTGATAATTACGCATAATCAGAATACTAGTGGTAGGAGGCTTGGGTTTTCCAATGGAGACTCAAGTTCAATTCTCACATGTGTCATATTGGGGTGGATAAAGACGATGAAGGATTTGGACTAGGCCTTGTGTGAGATTGTCAGTTCGATTCCCGAACCCAACTGAGTTTTCGTCCCACCATGTGTTACGCCAGAGAGTTCTACTCTTGTGGTGGCACAACAACTGTCAAGTGGCAGCCGGTGGCATGGTTTCCCGGGGGAACGCCTAAAAAAGCCTAACTTTGAAGCCAACGTGAGCCCGGTTAAAACAGCATAATCCGGCTAAAGTGGGGCAATACGAGGCTCTCCGATTTGGAGAGTGTGATAACCTTATACATGAAGTTTACTGTTCAAAAAAAAAGTTTAGTTACTTTATAAAGGTAAATAAAATTTGAATGACTTAATTGGAACAATAAGCAAACTTGATTACATTTATATGGCATTTCCCCAAAAACTTTTTATTTGAAGATATTATTTTTATTTTTTTACAAATTGAGAGGTTTCATTAATTTTCTCTTATTTTCAAACTAAAAGATAAAAAAAGGACCCCATGATTAAGAAGGGATACAACATCCATGATTTCTGTAGTAGTGTTCTACACAAAATATTGTTTCTTATAGCATGTGCAAATACTTCTATACCACTTATGTATTTTTTTTATACCAATTATCCGTATTTTTATACCATTCAGTGTGGTTTTTGAGCTTAATGATTAAAGGTGTACTAAACTGTTAAGAACTGTTATTTTAATCAACCAAACAGTTTTACATATGACTGATTCAGATGTATCATCTTTCATCTTCCTAGTGGCCAGTTAGGCCGGAGAGTATGGGAGCGTCACCCTTGTCATCTCAGCCTCCATGGCGTCTGGGTGGTGGCGCCACCCCACACGGCCACACCCTGCTAGTTAAACCGGGGCACCATTGATGGGGCTTTACCATGGTAATGAGGAAGAAGGGAGGGGGCAGGTGGGGCCCACATCATTTCATCCAATAATTTTTTTTTTTAATTTTGTTTAATAGGGAGCTTTATCTCACACCCTGCAAGTTAAAGGATGGCGTTATAAAGCCCCCTGACTGACGTGGATCCTAGGTGGCGCTGACGTGTCCTGATAAAGCCCCTAAGAGCTCCATCCCACACTCTCCAACCTTATAAACATTGTGAGTCACCCTTGACCACCCATCACCACCACTAGGCAAGCTCTTTCTATTCAAACAAACACATAATCAAAACCATACCAACTTAACAGACAAACATACAACATATGAATTTACATATTTAAAAATCCTAACAAATAAAAAACGAAATAGCTATATGTCAACGGCAACCCTAAGGTGAAGAAGCGAATGGAGAGTCCTTTGTTTCCGATGTTTGTATGATGGAATGAACATTAAGTGTTTTCTGATGATGTATTAAAGCTTAATATGTACTCTTTAATAGCAAGTAAGCAACATTGATATCATCTTTTAGAAGGTTGGTTGACTTCCAATGACCTTTTATTGCATTAACAGCCACATGGAACTTATGGGATAGAGTCTCGTCTATAGCAAATTTGATCTGGGTTGAACTAGGGGTTTTGCCATAGTAAGATTTTGGGCGGTGGGCTTCCTTTGAAATGATGGCGGGCAAGGTCTTCAGCGTCGTTTACGTCTACGAGCGTGGATAGGTGGCTTTTTGTCATTGAGTTTACCCAGATAATCAGGATTTTGTTAGTCGTAAAAAGAGGTTGACTTAACTCAATCAAAAGTCCTACAACAACCAAATCTTTGACTGCATCATAAAATCATGAAAATTTTAATGAACCTAACCATCACAACATTTTCCATGGTATAGTAAAATCATGAAAATCATATGTACTCTTTGACTGGCATGTCACATGCCAGTTCTTGTTAACTAAGAAGGTTAAATCGTTTATAATAAAATGATATATATATATATAGAGTAGGGTTCCTACGGAAAGTGTGTTTTTCCTAGAAAGTCTAGGAAGCGATCTTGTCCATCCGATTGGTGTTTTTAAGGGTTGAGATTAAATCAATGGCAATCTTGTAATAATTAACTATATTTAATAGATTGTTTTAAATGAGTAGGGGCAATTTCGTCCTTATGTGTGTTTTAAACCAATCAATAATAACCGCCAGAGATATCACATCTCCTTAATTCACGCCAATTTCCCTCTCTCTCTCTTTCTCTCTCTAAACCCAAATTCGGAAACCCCCAAAATCATACCAAAAATACCTAAAATCATGGATGAAGATAAGAGATTTTCCTTGTTCCATATACGTATGATCAAGCTTTCATTGTACTGCGTGTTTTACAAAGCGATTACGGGTGATTCTTGTTTGTAATTGACGGTATTTTGTTGGTTGCAGGGAAGAGATTCAAAAAGCAGGAAACTTTGGAAAGGATAGATAGCAGCGGACCAGTTACCGGAAGCCGATCTGAAGCTGGGGAGAAATCTGCTGATGTAAAACACATTTGTATGAATCTGCTTGCTGTTAAAACACAGCTGTATGAATCTGAATTGCTGTTAAAACACAGCTGTATGAATCTGCTTGCTGTTAAAACACAGCTGTATGAATCTGAATGATAAAACACATTTGTATGAATCTGCTTGCTGTTAAAACACAGCTGTACGAATCTGAATGCTAAAACACATTTGTATGAATCTGCTTGCTGTTAAAACACAGCTGTATGAATCTGAATGCTAAAACACAACTGTATGAATCTGCTTGCTGTTAAAACACAACTGTATGAATCTGCTTGCTGTTAAAACACAACTGTATGAATCTGAATGCTAAAACACAACTGTATGCGTCTGCTTGCTGTTAAAACACAATTGTTTGAATCTGAATGCTAAAACACAACTGTATGAATCTGCTTGCTGTTAAAACACAGCTGTATGAATCTAAACGCTAAAACACAACTGTATGAATCTTCTTGCTGTTAAAACACAACTGTATGAATCTGAATAATAAAACACAGCTGTATGAATGTGCTTGCTGTTAAAACACATCACCAAGAACAAACTGTTAAAACACAGTATCAAGAACATGCTGATAGATTCCAGCAAGAAAACGAAGGAATTATTGATATTACGTGAGATCAGAAATCTAAAATAAAAAATTCCGAAATTTATGGATAGTTAGTTATTGAAGATAATTTCCTAAAATAAAAATAGATTGTGAAAGTACATAAATGCCCTTTTAGATAAAATCCTTTAATGCCACATGTCGCGTTCTTATTGCTTCCTAGACTTTCTAGGAAAAACACACTTTCCACCCAACTCCTACTCTATATATATATATATATATATATATATATATATATATATATATATATATATATATATATATATATATATATATATATATATATATATAGGGGAAGGATGTATAGAAACCCCACTTTAATTTAGAAAACCCGGGAAACTCAAAGCTCTCGATGTTTTTTTTTTCTTGAAAAAATTTACACATGTTATATACATGTTTTTAAGGGTTTTGGGCAAAAAAAATCAAAAAAGCGCCGAGTAGATATTTTAAAAAAAAATAAACAAGTTTTGGTGTAACACATGTTACATTCATCTGACATATTTGTAACATGTGTTACACCAAAACTTGTTTATTTTTTATAAAAATATCTACTCGGCGCTTTTTTGATTTTTTTTGCCCAAGACCCTTAAAAACATGTATATAACATGTGTAAATTTTTTCAAAAAAAAAAAAACATCGGGAGCTTTGAGTTTCCCAGGTTTTCTATATTAAAGTGGGTTTTCTATAGATACTTACATTATATATTATATATATATATATATTGTTTACGTATGCTATGAATAGTAATTTTATTTTTATAATAATATATAGTTTTTTAATATTTTATTATTTAATATTATAATAACTTAATATTATTGTATTCACTTTTAGTTTTAGCATATTTTTATTTTCATTTTACTTTTTAAAAACCATACTTTCTTTTTCTTTTATCATTTGTTTTGATTAATTTCTTTTTTTTCTTGAATCATATTTCCTTTGTGAATTAATTTGATATTTTTTTTAAAATTTATGGTCATTAATTTTTCACAAAGGACTATAAATAATGATTTTTTTATAATAATATATAGCATTTTAATATTTTATTATTTAAAATTATAGAAGTTTCTTATTATATTTACTTTTAAGTTTTAACATATTTTTATTGTTATTTTATTTTTTTAAACCCATATTTCTTTATCATTTATTTTTTTATTTTTTTTATTTTTATAAATCATATTTCCTTTATCAAATCTTTTGAAATTTCTCTAATTACTTACGTTCATTATTTTCTTTTCTAAAAGTTTAACTACATAGTTGTGTTTGTTTTTCCCTCAAAAATATGGTATAAGTTTTGTTAAGAATCTTTTACTTGTGTTAAACTTTGGTTTGAGTTGGTTATCACATGCTAGATTTACGTTAATCTTGAATAAGATAGTTTGCCATGTGGATTCTTTTAAACATTTTTTTATACTTATGATATGTACTTAAAACTTGTGTACTCGCCAATGCTTTTTGTGTTGAACTATACTTTTAACATGTTGCACATTGATGGTAATGATTCATGATGAAATCTAGTAGGGACGACCTTAGAAACGCATATTGAATTACTAGATTTGCTATCTTATGATTATTAAACTTTGTCGTATTTGTGTTTCAATGTTGTACTTTGTTATTCCATGTTGTAATTGACGATTATAGCTATGAAATGAAATCGGTTTTGAATTCAAACATTGTCGTAAATAGTGTTATGTGTGATGAGCAATCTATTTCGTCTCACTCCAATGTTTCCGCCATCGGTTGGGGTGTGACACCACTGATTCCCGGTTTTTTTGGATACTATTCCCCACCGCCATTTTTTCCCCAAAACATACCCCAAACCCAGAACGTACCTGAAACCCAAAACATATCCCAAACCCAACCCACTTCCTCAAAAGGTGAACGATCTAGAAGACACCGTAAGAAGGGCGAGAACGAAGTACGTGCTCCTAAGACGATCGAGAGGTGGACGCCTACGGAAGTACTTGCATTGTCACAAGCATGGCTCGACATGTCGGATGATCCGATTGTTTGTAATTTTTCTATCCATTAACTTTTTATTAATTTTTTTATAAAATATAATTTTATAAATATTTATTATTTTATTTTGTTGTTACTAATTTTTATCAAATTATAGCAACCGACCAATATATATCCGTATTTTGGAGGCATGTACATGAAGTTTTTTGCCGCAACGGATCGTGGTGAATATCATTCGGCCGACTCATTTTCGGGCAAGTGGGCCGTAATGCGGACCAAGATAAACAACTTCAACAACACATATAATAGTCTCGTCAACAATCGTACAAGAAGAAGCGGTTCAAGCGACGTGGACATTATGACCCCCGCCCACAATGAATATAGATTGTATCATGGTCATCCGTTTACGATGATATATTCGTGGGAGCTTCTTCGCAAATCTCCCAAGTGGCATCTTGTACCACCGTTTGACCCAACGACCTATAGGTCAAAGCGGTTCAAATCAACAACGCCTAGCGAATCATCCGAGTCTGAGGCTCGTACTACTATTAACCTAAACGACGAGTTCGATGATTTCAATATTGAAGAACCGCAAGAGCTGCCAGGACCCAAGAGTAGGGATAGAAGTAAGGCAGCTGTTGGTGCACTTACGTCTGTCGACTACGTCTTACATCGAGTCTTAGATATGAAGAGATCAGACATGGCATGGAAACCTAGAAATACATGTTTGTAATAGGTCCGCTTTTGTGGTATTATCTAGGTCCGTTTTTATGTCAGTGTCTTGATTAGGTTCGCTTATAGGTCATGCTGCTAGGTCCGTTTTTATGTCACGATGTAGGTCCGCTTATACGTACATGTACGTATAAGCGAACCAGCTTGTCTATAAATAGGTCCATAGGAGCGAACCATAAACACATAGTTGAAGGTGTTTTTGTTCCGGTATGCTGCCGAAGTGCTGTCAGACCTTGTAATTGTGTTCAATATCAATACAACAGCAAGTTTAAAGTGAATCTAGCTAGAATTGCACCAAATCATTAGTTTCCGCCTCTTGATTTGGATAGAAACTTCTCTGATCGACTCAAACAGGGCTGAACGCGATCCTACAAGTGGTATCAGAGCTCAGGAGGAGGAGTTCTTGCCATTTTAGCTCGATTTCATCTAGTTTTCTACACTTTCTTCACTTTTTCAAAAATTTTCACGGTAAAATCGGCTCAAAATCACACAGTGCAATCGGAATCATAAACTAATGAACCCTTGAAATTTTCAGATCTAAAATCGACGTAGAAACCAGGATTTTTAGAGGTTCGCTAATACGTACTCGCACAAATAGTGACGTCATCAAACAGGTTCGCTCCAGTGTACCTGTTAGATTCGCTCAAAGGAACAATTTTGGGACAGGTTCGCTCAAAAGTTCTAGGTTGGTTCGCTTTTAGTGACAGAGTTGGATAGTTTCGCTCTTCTGGTCCGCTCCTTGGAAATATTATCTGGTCCGCTTATAAGCCATCTGTTCGGTTCGCTCATCCGGTTCGCTCCAAGAGATAACATTGTGGTTCGCTGTTAAGACATTTGTCTGGTTCGCTTTTAAGACAATTTGTCTGGTTCGCTTTTAAGACAACTTGTCTGCTTCGCTTATAGTATCAGCTTGTTTAGTTCGCTTTTGGAACAAGTACAGATTCGCTTTTGTGACAGTTTGACTATTTGAACAGTGTGCCTAAATTTGAAAGTTGTGAACAATGGATACTGAATTCTATAACGCTTTTGCAACCCCGACCTCGATTACTCAAAGTGCTATGATTGAAAATGAAACCGGAACGTCTCAGAAACCGCCGAAACTCATGGATATTGATGATTATAACGTGTGGTCTGAACGTTTTGGAAATTGGGTCGAAGCTTATCATCTAGATGCGTGGGAACACACTGAAGAGCCATATGTTAGAGCAGTTAAAAATGGTGTACAGCAAACAATTCGAGAAATGAGTACAGATGACAAAAAGAAATACCGTGATGAGAAACTTATGGTGAGTCTGCTTCAGCAAGCAATAAAAGAAGACATTCTGATCTTGCTTCAACATGATGGAACTGCATATTCGATTTGGACAGAGTTGGAAGCAAAGTTTATTGGAAGTGATGATATGCTTAAGAATAAGAAATCTCTCATGAAGAAAGAATTCGATTTGTTTCGTGGTTTAAAATCTGAAAACACCAAGCAGATCATTGATAGATATTGTAACTTGGTGAGAAATATGACAAAACTTGGTATTAAGAAAGATACTGATGAATTAGTTGAAAAACTTGCAGATGCGCTTCCACACGAAACATGGGGACCATTTCTGATGATGCTGAGATCTAACAGAAAAGATTACAAAGCTATGACACTGGGAGATTTTATCAAGCATCTGGAAGCTCAGGAGATGGAGCAGAGGAAGATAGCCAGAATGAAAAATTATGATGGAGAACAGGATATCAGTTTGTACTACAAGAGTGGCTCTACTGATTCTACAAAGTATTCTCTAAAGATCGAAACTGCTTACAGTGTTAAAGATTCTCCTGAGAAGAAGCCATCCCAAGGATCAAGCAGTAGCACAAGATTTTCATCTTTTGATCCTAACATCTCTGTAACAAAGAATGGTAGAAAACTTCAGTGTAACATTGTGTTAAGCCTTGAAAATGATCAAGACTACACTGAAGAAATTGCAAAAAATCAAATGTCTTTGTTAGGGATGATTTTAGAGTCTTATAGTTGCTTTGTTGCAGGAAAGATCGGAAATCCAATGCTCACGAAAGAGGATTACGATCAAATTGATGCTGAGGAAATGGAATTGATGGATATCAAATGGTGTATGGCGAGTGTGATGAGACGTGCTGAAAAGTTTAAACAAATTACAGGCCGTGATGATTTTCGTGATGCAAACGTTTCAGCTTTAGGTTTTAATAAATCTAAAGTTACGTGTTTTCGTTGCAGAGAGAAGGGGCATTTCAAGAGGGAGTGCAAAAACCGTGAAGCTACCGGAGCCCAGAATCCTTTCGGAAACAACGACTATCACAAGAAGGCCATCTATCATCAAATCACACCACCAGCACAACAACAGGCACAAACAGTTCATGGGAGAGATGTGGTTGATAAAAGGGCATGTGTTGTTAGTCAGGGAAAATATGATAATTTTACCTGGGAAAAGTATCTTCCGAAAGACAGTAAAGTGTGTTTGGCTGAACAAGATGATGAGAAGTTGGCTGAAGGTTTTACCTGGGATGATTTTTGTCCAAATCAAGATCTCATGGCCAAAGAGATGTCCAAAAACACTTCTCATGCTTTCTTTGCTAATGCTTATGATTTGAAATGTGCAGAAAGGTGCAGAAAAGTCATGGAAGCTCCTGAAGAAAGACGAAGGAAGAATAAAGAAGAGGAAGAAGAGGAAGAGCGATTAAAAGCTGAAGCTAAAGCTGAGAAAAGGAGAAGAGCTGAATTCTTACAACATAACAGGACAGTCAATGAGGTTCCTGAATTTGAAGTGAAAATTGACGCTGAACCAGTCATAGTCCCAGAAAAGTGCATGAACTGTGATTCGCTGATCAAGCAGAACAATGAGTTGTTGCACAATATTCACAAATTGAAAGAATCGTACGATACGATGAACAGAGAAATCAACAAGTATACAGATTCAAGTGGTGAACAAGCTGTGGCGATGAACACATTGAAAGTAGCATATCTTAGGCAGCTTGATGATGCGAACTTTCATATTAAGAAATGTGCTGATCTCGAGTTGGAGCTGGCAACACAAAAGATAGAAACTGAGAAAGTTAAGAAGTTATTAGATAGTTACTCATGTTCTACTTTTGTTGTTGACAGGATTTATCCAGTTGTGAAAGATTTGAAGACGTTTAAAGAAGTGAAGACATCTGAAGAAGAAAAATCCGTGACAAAAGATGAAGAAAAGTTGAAGAATTCTGGTAAAAAATCAAGTGTGGTCTATAACAGATGTCTGCCCCCGGTCGAAAATGGATATTCACCTCGAAATCCAAATTCTGAAAGAGTCAATAAAGCAATCAATTTGCAATGGGAGTCTGGGCCGTCGGATAACTTGCCAGAAAGTATTGATATCACATATACGTCATCAGACACTGATCATGAGTCAAAGTTGATAAAAAGTGTGGTCGATCAGGTGTTAGATAAAGATGACAGTGAGGAGTCAAATCCGGAGTCCAAAACCGAGTCAAAGTCGACAAATAAAAAGGACAAACGGGTTTATGATAAAGAGTTTTTACTTTCGAAATCTAATTTGAATGATGAATCGATCAAAGTAGCATATACTTTGAAAGGTTCTGACAAATTATATTCTGACGAGAGTTTTCCAATAAGAAGTGTCAGACTTGAAATGATTCAAAAGGTTTTCAAAATAACAGAAATTAATATTTCTGAAATAAAAGATTTTAATCTTAATGGAAAACCTAAACAATACACTTCAAGAGATCAACAAAGAATCAACAAGAAAATGGGTTACAATTGTGGTTATAGTTTCCGACAGAAACCAAACCATAATCGTAATTTCAAAAAGAAAGGTCTTGGTTTTGTCCCACCGAAAAACTATAAAAATGAAAAAATGTATAAACCAAAAACTATGTTTGTTTCAGGGAAAACGTCAGAAGCTGAAAAAGAACAATCATTCAGAAGACAGACAAATCAGGAATTCCTTGCCAAGAAGCAAGAAGAACTAAAGAAGAATGAAGTTCCAAAGAAAATCGAAAAGAGAACCTATTTTCAATGCAAAATTGCTGGTCATGTGGCAAAGGATTGTCCGAAGACATTCAAGCCAAAACAGGAGGTCTCTGGGAAAATGAAAGAAAAAGTTGTTGAAAAGACTGAACTGTCAACCCGGAAGTTTACTGGCTTTGAAAATTCAACTTTTGAGAAAGGAGAATGTTCAAAGAGTGCTTCAAAAAGGAAAGATAATATGCCAAATCAAAAATGGGTTGTAAAAGGTTCAGGTAATAGTTCTGGTGATGAATCTGATTCCATAAAATCAGAGGAGCCACGTGTTGAGAAAAAGGTTGAAAAGAAAATTCAGATAGTGGATGATGTGAATTTTCCGCCACTGAATGCTAAAAATTACAAATCTAAAATCGGAAAAGTTGAAATATCAAATCAATTTTATTCTGACAAGAAGAAATTTGATGTTGAAAAAACTTTCAACGGAAATGTAAAACATATCTTTGGAAAAATGGTCAATGGTAAGGCCAAAAGCATCGAAGAGTTTTATGCTTCCAAAGGACGTGTTTACAAGCCTGTTGAAAGAAAAGATGAAGAAGATGTTATTACACCCAAGGAAGGTCAGGCTTGGGTGGATATATTTTTCAAAGAATAAAAACCTGACTTGCCGGAGATCCCAAGTTGGTATCGTGGATCATGAATCGGCATCCTTCGTAATCTGTGTTTGAGGTTTTGCAGGACTTGCCGGAACTCCCAGGTTTGTAAGCAAGGAGTAGGATTCGGCACCTTGAAAATTCAACCAAAAGATGGTAATTGGTTGAAAAACAGGTTTGAAAAGCTTAATTGCTAAATCTACAAGTGGTTGTATGTTTGTGGATGTTATAAGTGGTTCAGAATGAGAACTAGTTGATCGTACAAGTGGTTAAATCGAGGTCATTAATTTGAACTTGAGTTAACTATCATTCATAAGATTGGTAAAACAATATGATGATTTGAACCCAATTTTACAAAAGGTAAAAACAACTAAACTTATTTTCCGGAAAAACCATTCTGATTAAAACAAACTTGAGTGTTTTGAAATCATTGTGGGAAAATAGTTTGTTGTGAGGGGGAGTTCTGATTGTTTAAGCCAAACGGATGGAGAATTGAAAAGTTTCAATATCAATTGTCATGTTCTGTACAGTTTGTTTTCAATTTGTACTAGATGTATTTGAATTTTAGGGGGAGTAAAAAAATTTAGAAAATCCAAAAACATCAGAAAATTTGAAAAAGCCAAAAACATGGTAAAACTGAAAAATGAGTTTTGTTGCGAAAAAGAGGAAATGATAGTACATCAGTGAACTATCACAGCACGCTAAAGAATTGTAAAGTCAAAATATGATAAACAATCTTACTGTGGATGTGTCAGTAGATTTTCGCACATTTAGTAAATTGAAACGAGATATAAACCTAAATTCGAACTTGCTTAATTCGTGGGTAACTATTCTTGAATATATGGGTAACCCCCGAAATCTTGTTTGAAAGGTCCCGTATTCTGAGATACTAGGTCTTTATACTCAGTGATATCTGGGGTATTATTCCGGGACTTCTGCTGTATGGAAATACTGACCTAGTCCCCGAATAATACTTTCTGCAAAAAGCTTTGAAATACAAGCTCGCCCTCAGCAATCTGATTAAACAATAAAATTGATAGTCATTGCTGTTGTAATCAAAAGATCCTCTAAAGGGGACCCACCAAAAGTCGAGCCGTCATCTCTCTGCTGAACGGAAGTTCTGACCTGAGCTCTCACGGTTTCGCATCTACCCCTTTACAGATATCATCTGTGGTATACTCACCTGTAAGACTGAATATTTGGGATCTGGATACGGGAGTATATTCAAGTGGAGTGATACACAATTAAGTTTTAGTCTCTAAAACATTAATATCGTATCTCGAATCAATTGAAGTCTGTGTGAAAATTTAAGTGGACAAACATACTGACAATCTAGGTAAATTGTTTAGAACTTAATATGTAATCAAGCTTAACGGTGTTTGTGATCTGTTTCATAACTGATATGATCCTCTTGCACAAACTCACAAAAATATTATCTGTAAATAGTTGTTTTCTGCTTTTCTACTTTCATTCAGAAAATTCAAAAAGATTTTTGGTGTGTTTTAGCATAAATTTTGAAAAAGTCAAAAAGAGTTTCGACAACTGGTGTTGAGATGCTGATTTTCAAAATTCAAAGTGTTAAACTTGAAGAACTCTTTTGGAAAGAGTGTATGTGATGATGTTAAATTTTTGTTTGAAAAATGCCAGTAAAAAATCTTGAATGTAAAATCATTAATATGGTTTCTAGTACAAGTTTCTAAAAAGTTTGAAAGTTTAATCTGTTAATAGAAACTTATGATTGGGTAGAGATTATGCAGGTCTTGAGTCAGATATTGATCCTGAGAGAGAATGAAGCCAGGTATCGATCTGGAACTTGATGAGAGCCTGTTAATGATCTTGAGTTGAAGAATGAAGATGTGAATTCCAGACTACGATCCCACTGTTTGAGAGGGGGAGTCTGAAGACACCGTGTCAACAGTTGACAGAGAAGAGATTGTTGATGATGAAGATAGAGAACGAGGATTCTTGGAATGACAGATATTTCAGAGGAAGATTGACGACTGATGAAGATTGTAGATTGACATGTGCGAAGACTCTATGAAGACTCCGTCAACATCCGAGGGGGAGTCTGTTGGTGCACTTACGTCTGTCGACTACGTCTTACATCGAGTCTTAGATATGAAGAGATCAGACATGGCACGGAAACCTAGAAATACATGTTTGTAATAGGTCCGCTTTTGTGGTATTATCTAGGTCCGCTTTTATGTCAGTGTCTTGATTAGGTTCGCTTATAGGTCATGCTGCTAGGTCCGTTTTTATGTCACGATGTAGGTCCGCTTATACGTACATGTACGTATAAGCGAACCAGCTTGTCTATAAATAGGTCCATAGGAGCGAACCATAAACACATAGTTGAAGGTGTTTTTGTTCCGGTATGCTGCCGAAGTGCTGTCAGACCTTGTAATTGTGTTCAATATCAATACAACAGCAAGTTTAAAGTGAATCTAGCTAGAATTGCACCAAATCATTAGTTTCCGCCTCTTGATTTGGATAGAAACTTCTCTGATCGACTCAAACAGGGCCGAACGCGATCCTACAGCAGCTGCACGAGCACGAGACACATCTTCTTCAACGCCATCGGATGGCCCGTCAAGGTTGGACGAGTTCGACGATAGACTCAACCGGCCCCAAGGAAAAGGAGCATGAACTTAGAATGGAGAAATAAATCTAAAAAGATATGAAGTTTCTCGAGAAAGACTTTTCCAACCTACTGGAGGAGAACCGAGTCATTTTAGAGGCTCGTAAGGCAAAAATCCGAACCAAATATATGTAGTTTTTTTTTTTTTTTTCAAATAGGTTATTTTTTTAGTAACTTTGTAATTTTTTATATTTTTTAAGTACTTTGTAATTGTAATGTTTTATTTATTTTACTGAAATTATATTTTTTTATTTTGTTCTAAATAAAATTGGCATATAAATTAAAAAAATACAAAATATAATAAAAAATAATTAGGTAATAATGATAAGGGTTTTAAAACATTACATGCAAATTAAAGAGAGGGAATTTAAAACCTCCATATAAGATGACAGCTAGATGAATCTGACGTAACGTAAATAGAAACTTTAAACAATAACCCACTATCCTAATTCTCCCAATTGTAAAGTATAAACATATTCAATAGAGTAATAAATCCTAAATGCACTTGATCCAATATGGGGTTAGGTGAAATGAAACTTACAATTGTCTATTCTCCACATCCACTAAAATTAAAAAAAAGGCAACAAATTTTAAAGGACACCGTGGGGGACCATTTTAAAAATAATTGCAAAGTGACAAATCAACAACAGTCATCACATGGCGAAATGAATCAAATAAAAAAGATTTGTATGTTTTATTTTTATAGTTAAATCCAATATCCATTATCAGCTCTTTGAAGCATTTATAATGGTAAAAGACGGACGAATCACAAAGAATTTTATAATGTGTGTTAAATCAGGTTTAATAGATCCGTTAATATTTTTATTAGTAATTAAGATATTAAAAATAACCTAACTTATATGTTACAATTGATATTTTTATAAGTAATTAAGATATTAAAAATAAAGTAACTTATATGTTATAATTGAATGATCATCATATATAATGAGACTTTAAGTTAAAGCCTTTAACCACATCTTTTTGTACTCACTCATTTTATTTTTTTAACAGCAAACAGAGTCAATCCCGAGCACTCTTGGGACACCCATTGGATCAAACGGAGTACTCCGAGAGTAACCCGAGTCCACCACCAATTCCGGGTAGAACCTCGTAACCCACCCGCCCGTAGGCACGACGGTGAAATTACCGGTAAAACCTGTTCAGCTCAAGGATCGAACCCAGGTTTCCCTGTGTCTCCTATCATTGCCCACCAGTGCCTCACTCTGCACCAAGTGAGAGTTGAACCTGCATCTCTCGAAAAAAATCAAAGCCTTCCACCACTTGATCTAAAGATCATTTTCCTCGCTCATTTTAATTAATTTATTACTTATAAACAAAATATAAAGAAAAAAATATTTAAAATCCAACAAACTCATAAAAGAAAAATATAACACGTGTATTAAGGATTATGTACTTTAAGCGTATGATGTCAAAAAAATTAAATTGCAGCACATGACAAAAAAAGTACGAAGTTCAAAAAGGCCTCTATAAAATAAAGTAAATACTCTTGAAGAGAGGCCAATTAGAACACGATACATGACCTAGAGTTTGCACAGACTTGACTCATCTAGCTTAATTTTCCATTTTTTATTTAACAGCTAAAAGAATCAATCCCGACTACTTTCGGGGCATCCATTAATTCCGAGAGTAACCTAAGTCCACCACTAATTCCGGGAAAAACCCGGTAACCCATCCATCCGTAGGCACGACGGTGAAATTACCGGTAAAACCCGTTTGGCTCAAGGATCTAACTCAGGTTTCCCTGGGTCTTCTATCATTGCCCACTAGTGTCTCACTCTGCACCAAGTGATAGTTGAACCTGCATATCTCAAGAAAAATACAAGCCTTCTATCACTTGATGTAGAGATATCATCGGTAACAAAGACACGCATCAATCCCTACTTTTATGGAGTAAAATTTACCATTTTCATTCAAGGATGGACATGTGTAGTTATTTTTATTAGTGGAGAATATAAATTAATCAAAAAGCTACTTTGATAATATACTTGGTTTCTTGCCCATTTCGTTAAATTTCCTAATCAAATTTCCCTGGCTCATATTTAGCATTGCTCTCTTGAGTTGTCTATTTTATGCCGAAGGTTACTTAAATAGTCTAGTTTTTTGAGTTTCTCATAAAAATATACGTTGTTTTTTTTGTGAGTATTAAACAATCAAGATTCGATTCTCTTTCATTTATTTGGGTTTTAGGTCCAGCAATCAAGTTTTGGGCCAGTTTAGTTCCTTTGTTTAGCTAAAGTTCATTTTGTCAATTACTTTTGAATCCTGATCATTTTAAATACTTTTTAACTAAACTAACCTTTTAGTTAGTAATTGATATGATAATAAGTTTAAAAAAGAATTCCAATCTATATATACTTTCTATAAATAGAGAAATCTCAATGACATATGAAAAGCTGATGTGTCAACAGGAGAGCATGTCCAACAAGGTTTTATGTCATTATTACATCAAAGGCCATATTTGCCTAAGTCTCTTACATCACAAGATTTTTCTTATGTCATTATTACATCAAAGGCCATATTTGCCTAAGTCTCTTACATCACTTGATGAAGACAAACATTTAGTGTAATACTTTTTATTTTTAATCTTTTCGTACTTTTTATTTGTTATGTATTAATGACTTTAATAACTAGTTTCTTATGTTGAAGGTGAATCTTCCTTATCATTTGTCCGTGGTGTCTTGGCATTATTTTACTGTCTATATAAAATAAAAGATTTACACCATTCATATCTCGACGGTCTATATGGAGATATGTTGGCTACCTGGTCGGGGGTTAAGGGAATGGTTTGGTAAGAGTCTTGCCTTGTTCAGTGTATAGATCCTGCAAGGACCTGGGTCAAGCTTAGTAGGACCTCCTTCAATACCCACTGGTATTGGATGGCGGGGGTTCGAATTTCTTGACCCCCTCATATGTAAACTACTATTAAAACTTTAACCCGGCTATTCAGGATTGTATCCATGCTGACTCAAACTACTTAGCCGAGGGTAACGTCACCTTCAAAAGAGGGGCCTACCACATTAAGCATTAATAACTTAACTAATTATCTTTCAATAATCCAACCTTTTAGGATTGTATCCTTTCTGACTCAAACTACTGGGTTGAGGGTAACGTCACCTTCAAAAGAGGGGCCTACTACTATAACTAAGATAATCTCTTAAAAAGTGCAAAAGTGCGGAAATAATCAAAGGTTATACTAAAGGTGAGTCGGATCCAAGTGATTCATCTTGTCTATCTGTTTTTATTTTTTATTTTTCAGCATTTTTAGTTTTTATTTTCTAGTTTAAAACCTTTTTCTAAAATTTTGATTTGATTAGACGTTGAGGATAAACCGGTACTAAAAGCTTTTGTGTCCTTGGACGACCTCGGTATCTTACCAACACTATACTACGCTCACGATGGGTGCACTTGCCCATATGTGTGTTTAGTGTTAGTAAAATTGTTGGTGCATACATCTGTCGACTTCGTCTTGTATCGAGTCTTGCATTGCACGTGGCACGAAGTTCGAGAAATCATGGCAAAAGCTAATTCCGCATGAACATGTTAATTTCGCATGAAGATATCTGTCAGTAATTCCGTGCGGAATTACAAGTTTAATTCTGTTTGAGTCTGATTTCGCATGTAAGTGATTCCGCTTGAATATTGTTTCATGCGGAATTACAATGTCTATATATAGTGGTATTTCCGTTTCTTTTCACACGAAATTACATAGGTGTTTTCCGACGGCGAAGCTCTGTCGAAGTGTCTTCAGGATTGTAATTGTTTCAGAATCAATACAAAGACAGTTTAAAGTGAAATCTAGCTGGATCAACTTCATTATGTCTGTTTCCGCCTTTCATTATGAGTAGAACGCCTCTGATCGACTCGTTTCGGGTCCGACAACGATCCTACAACTGGTATCAGAGCTCAGGAGGAGGAGTTCTTGCCAATTCAGTCTGATTTCATCTCATTTTCTTACTTCTACACTTTCTTTTCTGATTTGAACAACATTTCACGGTCAAAATGATCTGAATTTCACATATAACATGCAAAACAGTGTTTTAACAAAGCCTTAAGAGAATTGGACATTAATTCAATCTAAAATTGACAAAATCTGTAATTTCGCATGAAATCTGTTTGAAAATGATGACGTCATATTAATTTCGCTTGAATTAGGACTTTAATCTCGCACGAAATTACCTCATTAAGTGTAATCTCGTTTATATCAGCAGCTATTTCCGCACGGAATTAGTTATTCCGTGTGAGGTCATTCAAACAAAATTGTAATTTCGTTTCAAAGTTTAATTTCGTTGGAAAGCTGAGTAATTTCGCACGAAATTACTTATTTTCGTTTGAAAGTTTTAATTTCGTTTGAAGTTTTTGTTTGCAGGGTAATTTCGTTTGAAGGAGTTGAGTTTATTTGAAAATGTCTGACGAATAATTTTACAACGCGTTTGCTTCATCCCCGACTACTCCGGCTGCTATGGTTCAAAACATGAACATGGAAAATGAAACCGGAACTTTGCAAAAGCCCCCGAAGCTATAACACCACGTAAAAACGTGTCAAATTATACATAGACACGTGTCCTAAACTCTAATCATGCGAAAGATTGAGTTTAAGGGACTAAAGTTGACAATGAGTGAAAATATGCAAACGAAAGGACTAAAAGTGTCAACATGCCAAACTTGGGCCTCTGAATGACCACACGTGAAGAAAATATTCTTAAATGGGTGATTGATTGGGTATATGAAGCCGTTTGTGAAAATAATCGGAAGATTATAAATTACAAGGGTTAAAAGTGTCAATATGTCGATTCTGTCCTCTGAGTGGCCTTTTAACGAAACCGAGGCTTCGTAATATTCAAATATACTCCCGAGAATATGTGGTAAAAATTTCACGTGATTCCGAGATCGTTAAGCATGTTTTCTAAACTTTGGGTTAAAAGCGTCAACTTGACGAAACTTGCGTTTATGAAGGAATTTAACGACCCCGAGCCTAACAAAGTTAGTTTATTCATCATGGAACACTAACTTACTGAATACAAGGGCCCTACATGTCAACAATGAGGTTAAATGGGGTTAAAAACAATCAGGGACTAAAGCTGCCAAGTTACAAACTTGCTTAACCAGTAAACCCGGTCCAGACGGCCCGCGTAAGACACCCCTTAAGTCTTACGCGGCCCGCGAGGGACTGCCAGATACAGCAAACTGCTGCCAGGTGCGGGTTGGGCCTGTTCCACCGCCTTTTTCTCGGTCATATCGATTTCTAGAAGCCATAAGTCGGTTTATAACTCATCTAGGACACCTGGGATGATCCTATAATGTCCTAAATCCACCTGGAAATAATCAAGACACTTGGAATTTCCTATATAAGAATCGATTTCTAGAAGCCATAAGTCGGTTTATAACTCATCTAGGACACCTGGGATGATCCTATAATGTCCTAAATCCACATGGAAGTAATCAAGACACTTGGAATTTCGTATATAAGAGACACTTATGTAGTGTTCTTGGCACATCATTTGCAACAACTTCATTAAGGACTTGCTCTGGAGTTCTCAGCAGTAACAAGAGGATTATAAGTGTAGAAAAGATTGCTAGGACCATTAGTAAGCTTCTAATTACTTCTTTAGTTGTTTAATTTAGCTTAATTACTTAAAAGTCAAACTTAGTGTATAATCAGTTTGACTTTCGTTTTAGTTACATGTGGCTTAACCACTGATCAAATTGAAAGTGGTTATAAAACCACATTAGTATAGGTGATTAACCCTTAAAAGGGTGTCTCCTAATTATCTCGTTTGACTGATTAAATGCCGGGTCAAAGTTGTTTGACAAAAAGTCAAACTGGACAGAAATGACAAAAATGATTCTAATTAATAAACCAGAGGTTCTAATTTACATTTTTACATTCTAATGACTTGGTAATGACTATTTAAACATGTTTTATCAGTCCTAACCCGACAATTAATAGTCTAAGGGCAGATTATAAACGAAAGTCGCAAAAGCTTGACTTTTGCTTTGACTTTCAGTTCTGACCCGTTCAAGCTTAATTCTTCCATGTTTTAAGCTTCCATTAGGACCACATTACATTGTAGTATAACCCTCTGAAGTTATATTGCATGGTGCCTAATCGTCTGTAATATATGCTCTTGATCGTAATTATGCTCATTAGTGCCTAAAACGCCCTTTTTGCATAAAACCGAGATTTTTAGAAATGTGAATGAACTAAAACCTTTGCTAGTGATATTTATACATGTCCCGAAAATTTGACATCAGATTGAGGTCTAGAATGGGAGTTATGCTCAATAGCGTAATTAAGGGACTTTTTAGT
This sequence comes from Helianthus annuus, assembly GCF_002127325.2. Lineage (NCBI taxonomy): Eukaryota > Viridiplantae > Streptophyta > Magnoliopsida > Asterales > Asteraceae > Helianthus > Helianthus annuus. The sequence continues at coordinate 130,181,959 of NC_035438.2, read as the reverse complement.
AATTAAAAGGCGTAATTAGCATAAAGCCTATCTAAACCCGATTTTTGACACCAAACTTTTTACCTACTGATGTTAAATAATATTTTGGGGTTTTTGAAGATTTTTATTTATTTTTAGGCTGAGCATAACATAGGATTATAGCCTAATTTCGGTAATTGTCGGTTTTACCCTTTTCATCCATAAAATGAGTTTTACCTAACATTTTAATGCCAAACCTTTTGCTACTGATTCCATATGATAAATATAATATTTGAACTTTATAAACTGATCAAAAATCTCAGATTTCCTATTTTTACCATAATAGTCCTTAAATCGCATTTTTAGCGTTTTTAGCACCTAGTATGGGTCAAAACTATATTTGTCATATAAAACTCATAACCTACTGATGTTTTAAGCTAATTTACATAATATTACAGTAAGCTAAAGTTTTAAACTCAGAAACCTATTTTAGCCTTTAAAAGCCTATGTAAAATTACCAAAATGCCCCTACGGTGCATAATTGGTTATAAAAGGTATATTTTCATATATTAAGTATCTTACTGATATAACTCATTAAAATACATGTTTTTACTAATATAATCAGACCTGGAACTCAGTTTTATAAATAAACTCTTTTATGAGCATTAAAATTACCAAAATGCCCTTATGGGACTTATTTTAGTTTAAATTACTTTTTGGGCATAAATGTTAATATACTACTGATATATTAACATATTTGGAGCATAATAATGATTAAGACATGTATTTAATTTATTCGGTTACCCGTTACGCATTTACGCGTTCAGATCGGTTTACGTAACTAGTTTACGTAAAATAGCCGAAACGGGCTTAACCTTGTCATTAAATCCTCATTTTCCAGAATGTGTTTAGTTTACCCATATTATACAAGTATCTAAGCTTGTCGGGTCTAAATCACATTCTATCCCAGTCTCCGCTTAATCTACTGTTTAGGTCCGTAAGGTTTCCTTCTAGGTAGCCGGTCTAAGTCCTTGACTTAATTAAAGACTCGTTAGCATCCTAATAGGCTAATTAAACCTTCCATACAGATTAATAGCTTCCGGTAAAAAGTGCCTTTCAAGAACCTTAGGAATTTACTGCTACCACCAGGTAAATACTTTTAACTTATTTTCCCTATACGAGCTTGGGATACAATATATTAATACCGCTTGGTAGGGTATGGGATTATTTTGTCGGATTGTGATTTAATAAATCCGCATAACCCGTTTTAATCTGTTTTGTTTGATAACATAAGCATTGGGGGTTAATACGACCGTGTCCTGGATATCCTCGGCTCATTTCATTTGAAAATGGCCACGACCTATGCACGGGGTGTAGGCATACACCCGACAGATGCAAATGCTATATAACCCACATGTTGGGGATAACTCCTTTGTGGGTTTTAAAGTGGTGAGTCTGTTAATCATGTCCGGCTTCCAAACCGGCCCCACATGTATGACAAACATGTAAAACTGTATACAAGATCTTATTAAAGATTGTCCCAAGTTATAAATGATTTGTGCCTTGTGCATCTAAATCAATTTTCTTAATTGTTTTCAAAACGTGTCAGTTAAATTGTATTTACCAGTGTATACTGACGTATTTTCCTAAAGATTGAATTGACAGGTACTTCTCGTAATAGGCTGGAGCTATAGGGTGTTATAGAGGATCTTGCAAATCCCATGGATACCCGAAGTCTGTAGTTTTTGTTTCTTTGTACTTTATGATCCGCCTGTGGATCTTATTACATTCCAGTCTGTATTATTCATGTACTCGAACAGCGACAGACAGTATGGTTTGTAATAGTTTATTTACCCAGCCTTCCGTTGTGCTATATTATTGTGTGTGTTACCAATGATGATATCAACTACGTCACGATACTCCCCACCGGGCCCACCGGTAATACGTGGAATATTGGGGTGTGACAGGTTGGTATCAGAGCCAACAGTGAGTGAATTAAACACTAACCTTTTGTGTTTAATCTCAATGACACAATAAGCACATTCCTTAGACTCTCGAGTCTAGGCAAATGACCTAGGATGTATCTTTATCTTTTCTTTGCTGTTATTATATTTTGTTTTATTTTTGCTTTCTTGTTTCAACAGGAAACTCACCATCATGCCTCCAAGAGTAAGAGGACGAGGCAAGGGTCTCATGCGTGGGGGACCGTCGTCAGCTGGACTATCTCACAGACGCACTCCATCGGCATCCTTTTCCACCTCCGACTCTCACGACATGTGGGGTCAACCTTTCGAGCCGGCAAGACACTCAGTCTCGCTAAGCTCTTTGCCTTCTTTTCATCTGTCTTTCGGGCCGTTTGCTCCAGACGAGCCCGAACACTCTCATCACTCCCAACAATCTCACCATTCGCACGAGTCTTACCCATCACATAACTCTTTGCAATCTCACTCGTTTCATCACTCTGACTCCCCCTACTCCCCGGGACAGTTCAACCCAGCCGATTATGTTAACGATTTTCTTGGCTACAACCCATTGGGCCCTGAGGACCATTTCTCTCAGGAAATGGAGATGGATGATGACCCCGACCCGGAGATGCAAACAGGAACCCCGGGCCACCCTATCAGTATATCTAGTGGGTCTCCGTTTCAGGGATCCCCTTATCATGGGCCCGATTCCTTCCAGGAGAGGATGGGCACCTATGAATGGTATTTTACTCCATCATACCATAGCTCTCCAGCCCAACCACCCTTGGAAGAACCTCAACTTCAAGCTGTCTCACCACCACCACTCCCGGTAGAGGAGCCACCGCAACAGCCACCGCAGCCACCTCCTGAGCCTCCTAGGCGAAGGAGGAACGCACGCATGTCCGTGCGAGGAGGACCCCGTTTTAGTTCTCCTCATGGTTCGAGTTCCTATCCCCCTATTCCAGAGGACCCCCAGATGGGTAGACCCTCAAACGCGGCACCGGAGGCTAATCCTCCGCAAGCTTCTTATGCACCACATCAGCCGCCTGCGGGTTTTGATAACCCAATCTCGGCGTACCAAGGTTCATCCGGGTACAATCCTTTTGAGAACCCGTCGGGATATCCATCGGGCCATGGAACTCACGACCCATATCTTACGGCTGCGCAGTATCATCACCTTTATCCTTCTACTTACCCTCCTATGCATCCATCTGGATACCCGGTACAGGGTTATCAGTACCCACCGTATCAGCCACCTCCTCCCCAGCAGCTTCAGCAACAGCAACAAACTCAGGAAATTTTAGAGAGGCTAGATAAGGTTGAGAACAAGACCAGGAAGAACAAGGAAATGCATAATAGCTTCATGAAAGGTCTTGCGAACCTTATTAAAAGGAAGAAGAAGTAGAGGGTTGTTTTGCTTTCTTGTTTGATGTAATCGTGTCCCTGCGAGGACATTTGTTTAGTTTTTGTATCAAGTCCCTGCGTGGACTTATTTTCCCCTTCTGTATGCCCCTGCGTGGGTAGTTTGTCTTTTCCTAAGTCCCGTTTAGGGCAGTTGTATTTGTTTTCATCGTAATGAAGTTTCAGCTTTAGTTTTTAATTATGTATTTTATTACACCCTGTTATCTCTTTTCAATTTATAATTGATCTGCCAAAGAAACTCTTAGAGGTATAACCTAGTCAAAGTATTAATTGGCTATGATGGTACAACCTTTTTAAGATAACAAATCCCTGTTAACATCTGAAAACATGTTAACATTCCCAGCTGTGCGGTATGAGAAACCACACAAGCTTCCAAAAGGTACTTGGATCCTTCCAAGTCACATAAAGCCAAATGATCAATGCGAATCATGGCTAGTAAACATCAGTGTGATGTATACACCAAGACATCCATTTGAGATGCATGCTTTTAAAGCAAAGGTGTAAAATGGCAATGGAAGTACAATTTATAAACTTCTTGTCAAAAAGGCGATGAACTTTGTTCGACCCTTAAAAGATCGCTGATTTTGAGATCGTTAGATAGATTTTAACTCGTCCTTGTGACAAGCTTCCTAAGCTATATAAATGTCATTCGAGACAAGATTAATGATAAATAAAATGTCTTTTACGACATTGGCAGTTGTGAAATTTCTATTTTTCCCCTGCCCAATAATGTAAAGAATAATGCATTCCATTAACTTTTAGTTATGACTTGAAATGGTCTAAATGATTTAATAATACCATGACCATTGGATCATCAATGCGATGAATCTATATGTAATTTAAAATATTATTATTGTCTATATTATAGCATTCAGAAATGGCTGGCTCAGACGAAGCAAACAGTCATCCAGCAGAGGGCAACACCAGAATCAATATTACTGGTGCCGAACTGCAAGCTCTAATCACCGCGGCAGTTTCTCAAGCGGTAGAGGCTAAATTTAAAGAGCCGAGTGTCGTTCGGTCTCAAACTCTTTCGAGAACCCATTCTCAGCCACATACTCACAGGAAGAGTGAGTCCCTGCACTCGTCTAACCAGGGCAGTGTACCCAAGAAACAGGTTGTTCTTGAGTCTACCCCTAGGCACACCAAGGGATGTACCTACAAGTATTTTGTCTCCTGTAAGCCAAGAGACTTCACAGGAGAAAAAGGGGCAATAGACTGTATGAAGTGGTTAGATGAGATGGAAACGGTGATAGATATTAGCGGTTGTGCTAAAGAGGATGTGGTCATGTTTGTCTCCCAATCCTTTAAGGGCGATGCCCTTACGTGGTGGAAAGCACTTGTACAGTCCACTGGGAAAGTGCATTTGTATAATCTTTCATGGGAAAAGTTTGTTGATTTGGTAAAGGACACTTATTGTCCTCAGCATGAAGTTGAGCGTGTAGAAACTGATTTCCTCACCCTTGTGATGAAGGATCTGGACTGTAGATCCTATGTGACTAGTGTTAACTCCATGTCAAGACTGGTTCCCTATCTAGTCACTCCTGAGCCTAAACGCATTGCGCGTTTCATTAGTGGTTTGGTCCCTGAAATTAAGGGAAATGTTAAGGCTTCTAAGCCAACCACCTATAGATCCGCTGTGGATCTATCATTATCCCTCACTTTGGATATTGTGAGGAGTAAGGCGAAGAAGACTACAGATGAGGGAAAGAGGAAGCGAGAGGATGATCAATCCTCCCAGTCGAACGAGAAAGGAAAGGGGAACTCTGGTTCCAAGAAAGGGCAAACAGGCGATAGGCCCAGGTGCAAAACTTGCCACAAAAGGCATTTTGGCAAGTGCAACCAAGACCCACAGGCCAAACTGTGTGGGATCTGCAAGAAGAAGGGGCACAAATCTGTCGAGTGCCGGAACATTAAGGATGCAACCTGTTACGGTTGCAATGAAAAGGGGCACATCAAGACCAATTACCCCAAGAATGCGAAGAAGCCTGAGGAGGCTAAGAAGAACAATGCCAGGGTGTTTCAAATGCAGGCATGGGAAGCGGTGACCGATGACAACGTCATAACAGGTACCTTCCTCATCAATAATATCTATGCTAGAGTCTTATTTGATTCCGGTGCTGATAAGTCTTTTGTAGACCATAAGTTTTGTAAGTTGTTGAATTTACCTATTAAGACTCTAGATGTCACGGCCCCCAACCCGGTTTGACCCGTTTCAGGAGCCGCGGGACAGAAATCCCGTGGTATTTAATTTAGGCGACAGCGGAAGTCTTTTAAAACAGGATCTTTCAATATTTAAAACTGCCCGTTTACATAATTTAGGGATAAAACCCCGGTAATTTACAATCATTTGATTTCACTGGGAAATCTTTTATTTTACAAAACATGTTTCTTTATTTTATCATGAGCCACTTTCTTAAGCTTGTAGTGCTTCACGGCACCTTTCCTGGATCATAACAGATCACCTGAAACATGTTTGAAAAAGGTTTTGTCAGCGGGAAATACTGAGTGAGTTCATTCAGGTTTTTATAAAATGACCCTTAGTTATAAAATTACAGCATAAGAGCGATTACAATGGTTTATATCTTATATTTATCTGGCGCCATGTCACATTGGTGACATGTCACAATGGTGACGATGGTCATACCACTATTAGGTCAATGAACCTAAATAGTGATGATTATCCCTAGTAGGTCAATGAACCTAACTGGGAGAAAATTAGTAATGTGCACAGTATCCCACTAGCCAGTGATTCAAGATATCCACGACTTAGTCCCTGTAATTATAACTTTTGAAAATAATTTGGAGTATTGTAAAACAGTTGATAAAAAGAGAATGACTCACAAACTGTGAGAAAAGAGAATGGACTCACATTGCAGATTTAACGAGCAGAGTATAAGCCTACTGATTAGCCTTGATTAACCTAATTTAATTCACAATACACGCAAACGGGGTTAGTAACTAATACAGCAGCTACGTCAATTCACGAGATTAAACCCTCACAACGGTTATCAAAGTGCAATACTTAACAATTCAGCGGATTCACAACGAATGACAGAGTATAGTCCGAGTTCGGACAGCACTCAAACATTCAAGTTGAAATCACGACGAATGACAAAGTATAAACTCAATTTGAGCAGCACTCAAACAATCGTTGGATAGTTACAATCGATCGGACGTTGAATCGTAATAGCGATCGAGTTAGTACCCTGATTTGCGGCAGCACTTCGTGTGGTGTGTGTTTGGTAGTAAATTACGTATATCTCAACGTATATTGTGAATTTTTACGTCGAATGAACAGCAGAATTCAAGTCCCAAACCCCCTATTTATACTGGATTTTTGCATCTCCCGCGTGTCGCGGAAGAATACGTGGCCTGTGCCGCGTATCGCCTGGGGTGACAAAGTAGGGTAGGGTAGCCCCGTCACCTGCATAGCCTTGCTGAGTTGCTTGTACGATGAATTTCAATTTAGACAGCGTTTTCGGAGGATAATTATCAATTAGGGTTTAACCCCCCTTGAGTTTTAGGGGCCCTGATCCTAATTCCAATTGTTATGAAAATTTTAGGGTTTATGCAGAATTACTTGGGTTTCTCAATTAGGGTTTCCTTACTAGACAATTAGCATAATAAGTATTGATTTTAGTGAGAGGTGTTACACTAGACATAAAATATGAGGTAGAACTCGCTGATGGTACCTTAGAATCAGCTTCAACTCTTCTTGATGGATGTTCAATATCCATTAAGAACCATTCTATCCCGCTGTCCCTCCTGCCAATGAAATTGGCTGGTTTTGATATAGTTTTAGGCATGGATTGGTTGTCGCATAACCAATCCCAAATTGCCTGTGATAAAAAGCTTATCATTATCAAAACCCCCTCCGGTGAAGCAGTCACTATCCAAGGAGACACACAATATGGGTTGCCCAGCAATGTGTCTATCCTTAAGGTATCCCAGTGTTTCAAGGGTCGATGTGTCATTTACATGGCACAAATGACTGTGAATGATCCAAAACCGAAGATTGAGGACATTCCAATTATTTCAGAATATCCTGATGTCTTTCCTGACGAGTTACCTGGATTACCTCCTGAGAGGCAAGTGGAATTCAGGATAGACATCCTTCCAGGATCTGCGCCTATTGCACGAGCTCCGTATCGTCTAGCGCCTACCGAGATGAAAGAGCTCAGAACTCAATTGGATGAGTTATTGGAAAAAGGTTTCATTCAGCCCAGCTCTTCGCCTTGGGAGCTCCAATTCTGTTTGTGAAAAAGAAGGACGAATCAATACGCTTATGCATTGATTACCGTGAACTGAAGAAGGTAACGATCAAGAATCGTTATCCTTTACCCAGGATCGATGACTTGTATGATCAACTCCAAGGAGCGAGTTATTTCTCAAAGATTGACTTGAGATCTGGGTATCATCAACTCAAGGTTCGAACTGAAGATGTTCTGAAGACAGCATTTAGAACGAGGTACGGACATTTCGAGTTCTTAGTGATGCCTTTTGGGCACACTAATGCGCCTGCAGCATTCATGGATCTCATGAATAGAGTCTGCAAACCGTATTTGGATAAGTTTGTCATTGTCTTTATAGACGACATACTTATTTACTCTCGTAGCCAAATGGAACATGAAAAGCACCTTCGGTGTATTTTAGGACTACTTCGACAGGAGAAGTTGTATGCCAAATTCTCCAAGTGCGAATTTTGGCTTCGTAAGGTCCAGTTCCTTGGACATGTTGTCAGTAAACAAGGTATCCAAGTAGATCCTGCCAAGGTAGAAGCTGTTATGAATTGGGAAATACCTAAGACACCTACAGAAATTCGCAGCTTTTTGGGTTTAGCAGGATATTACAGAAGGTTCATTGAGAATTTCTCAAGAATAGCTGCACCATTAACCTCTTTGACCCGTAAGAATGTAAAGTTTGACTGGGGTCCAAAGCAGCAGGAATCCTTTGAGATTCTGAAACAAAGATTGAGCAATGCTCCGGTATTATCTCTACCGGAAGGAGTTGAAGATTTTGTTGTTTACTGCGATGCTTCACACACCGGTATGGGGTGTGTACTTATGCAGCGAGGCAATGTAATTGCTTATGCATCACGACAGTTAAAGGTGCACGAAAAGAACTACACCACCTATGATTTAGAACTGGGTGCCGTAGTATTCGCACTAAAGCTGTGGAGACATTATTTGTATGGAACTAAATGTGTGATCTATTCAGATCATAAAAGTCTCCAACACTTGTTCAATCAGAAAGAGCTCAATATGAGACAACGCCGTTGGATGGGAACTTTAAATGATTATGATTGCGAGATTCGCTACCATCCCGGTAAGGCGAATGTGGTCGCAGATGCTCTAAGCCGGAAAGAAAGAGTTAAACCTATTAGGATCAATGCAAAGAGCATTGAGTTGAAGAATAGTCGGAATGAAAGGCTGTTGGCTGCACAGAAAGATGCCGTATTGGAAGTTAATCTTCCAAATGAAAAGTCAGGTGTAACTGCTGAACAGTTAACCCCTGGAAAGGATGGAATTCTTAGAATGAACGGCAGAATTTGGGTTCCTATTCAAGGAGGACTTCGGGATGTGATCCTTCAGGAAGCCCACAACTCTAAGTATTCGGTTCACCCGAGAGGTGACAAGATGTATCAAGATTTAAAGGCCAATTATTGGTGGATAGTTTGAAGAAATCTATTGCCACCCATGTAGCTAAGTGCCTGACATGTGCTCAGATTAAGGCTGAACATCAAAAGCCATCAGGTCTTCTACAACAGCCGGAACTTCCCACTTGGAAATGGGAAATGGTAACCATGGATTTTATAACCAAGTTACCTAAAACAAGGCACGGAAATGACACTATATGGGTTATAGTTGATAGACTGACGAAGTCAGCTCATTTCTTACCCATCAAGGAGACTCATAGCTCCGATAAGTTAGCCCAGTTGTATGTTGATAAGATTGTAGCTCTTCATGGAGTACCAGTGGCTATTATCTCTGATAGAGATACTAGATACACCTCTCATTTTTGGAAAAGTTTCCAACAATCTTTGGGCACACGTTTGAATTTTAGTACTGCTTACCATCCTCAGACTGACGGTCAGAGTGAGCATACTATTCAAACCTTAGAAGACATGCTTCGTGCATGTGTTATTGATTTGGGTGGTAGTTGGGATGACCACCTGCCATTAATTGAGTTCTCCTATAACAATAGTTATCATACCAGCATTCAGGTTGCGCCTTTTGAGGCATTATACGGTAGGAAATGCAGAACGCCTGTCTGTTGGGCAGAAGTGGGAGAAGCTCAGATATCAGGACCTGATATAGTCCTTGAAACGACGGACAAGATTGTCCAAATTCGTGATCGCCTAAAAGCTGCCAGGGATAGGCAGAAAAGTTATGTTGATAAGAGGCGAAAACCTCTCAAGTTTGAAGTGGGCGATAAAGTTTTATTGAAAGTATCACCCTGGAAAGGTGTGATGCGTTTTGGTAAAAAGGGAAAGTTGAGCCCTAGATATATTGGACCATTCGAGATAATCGAATGTGTCGGCAGTGTAGCTTATAAGCTAAATTTGCCAGAGGAGGTGAGTGGAATTCATGATGTGTTCCACGTTTGTAATCTCAAGAAATGTTTAGCCGACGAATCTCTAGCTATGTCTCATAAAGACGTGCAAGTTGATAAAAGCTTGAGGTTCATTGAGAGACCTATATCGATCGAGGATCGACAAGTCAAAAAGCTCCGAAGGAAGTATGTACCTATAGTAAAGGTCAAATGGGACGCTCGTAGAGGTCCCGAGTATACGTGGGAAGTTGAGTCTACTATGAGATAGAACTACCCTCACTTATTCCAGTAAATCTCGGGGTCGAGATTTCTTTTAAGGGGGTGAGGATGTAACACCACGTAAAAACGTGTCAAATTATACATAGACACGTGTCCTAAACTCTAATCATGCGAAAGATTGAGTTTAAGGGACTAAAGTTGACAACGAGTGAAAATATGCAAACGAAAGGACTAAAAGTGTCAACATGCCAAACTTGGGCCTCTGAATGACCACACGTGAAGAAAATATTCTTAAATGGGTGATTGATTGGGTATATGAAGCCGTTTGTGAAAATAATCGGAAGATTATAAATTACAAGGGTTAAAAGTGTCAATATGTCAATTCTGACCTCTGGGTGGCCTTTTAACGAAACCAAGGCTTCGTAATATTCAAATATACTCCCGAGAATATGTGGTAAAAATTTCACATGATTCCGAGATCGTTAAGCATGTTTTCTAAACTTTGGGTTAAAAGCGTCAACTTGACGAAACTTGCGTTTATGAAGGAATTTAACGACCCCGAGCCTAACAAAGTTAGTTTATTCATCATGGAACACTAACTTACTGAATACAAGGGCCCTACATGTCAACAATGAGGTTAAATGGGGTTAAAAACAATCAGGGACTAAAGCTGCCAAGTTACAAACTTGCTTAACCAGTAAACCCGGTCCAGGCGGCCCGCGTAAGACACCCCTTAAGTCTTACACGGCCCGCGAGGGACTGCCAGATACAGCAAACTGCTGCCAGGTGCGGGTTGGGCCTGTTCCACTGCCTTTTTCTCGGTCATATCGATTTCTAGAAGCCATAAGTCGGTTTATAACTCATCTAGGACACCTGGGGTGATCCTATAATGTCCTAAATCCACCTGGAAGTAATCAAGACACTTGGAATTTCCTATGTAAGAGACACTTATGTAGTGTTCTTGGCACATCATTTGCAACAACTTCATTAAGGACTTGCTCTGGAGTTCTCAGCAGTAACAAGAGGATTACAAGTGTAGAAAAGATTGCTAGGACCATTTGTAAGCTTCGAATTACTTCTTTAGTTGTTTAATTTAGCTTAATTACTTAAAAGTTAAACTTAGTGTATAATCAGTTTGACTTTCATTTTAATTACATGTGGCTTAACCACTGATCAAATTGAAAGTGGTTATAAAACCACGTTAGTATAGGTGATTAACCCTTAAAAGGGTGTCTCCTAATTATCTCGTTTGACTGATTAAATGTCGGGTCAAAGTAGTTTGACAAAAAGTCAAACTGGACAGAAATGACAAAAATGATTCTAATTAATAAACTAGAGGTTCTAATTTATATTTTAACATTCTAATGACTTGGTAATGACTATTTAAACATGTTTTATCAGTCCTAACCCGACAATTAATAGTCTAAGGGCAGATTATAAACGAAAGTCGCAAAAGCTTGACTTTTGCTTTGACTTTCAGTTCTGACCCGTTCAAGCTTAATTCTTCCATGTTTTAAGCTTCCATTAGGACCACATTACATTGTAGTATAACCCTCTGAAGTTATATTGCATGGTGCCTAATCGTCTGTAATATATGCTCTTGATCGTAATTATGCTCATTAGTGCCTAAAACGCCCTTTTTGCATAAAACCGAGATTTTTAGCAATGTGAATGAACTAAAACCTTTGCTACTGATATCTAGACATGTCCCGAAAATTTGACATCAGATTGAGGTCTAGAATGGGAGTTATGCTCAATAGCGTAATTAAGGGACTTTTTAGTAATTAAAAGGCGTAATTAGCATAAAGCATATCTAAACCCGATTTTTGACACCAAACTTTTTACCTACTGATGTTAAATAATATTTTGGGATTTTTGAAGCTTTTTATTTATTTTTAGGGTGAGCATAACATAGGATTATAGCCTAATTTCGGTAATTGCTGGTTTTACCCTTTTCATCCATAAAATGAGTTTTACCTAACATTTTAATGCCAAACTTTTTGCTACTGATTCCATATGATAAATATAATATTTTGAACTTTATAAACTGACCAAACATCTCTGATTTCCTATTTTTACCATAATAGCCCTTAAATCGCATTTTAAGCGTTTTTAGCACCTAGTATGGGTCAAAACTATATTTGTCATATAAAACTCATAACCTACTGATGTTTTAAGCTAATTTACATAATATTACAGTAAGCTAAAGTTTTAAACTCAGAAACCTATTTTAGCCTTTAAAAGCCTATGTAAAATTACCAAAATGCCCCTACGGTGCATAATTGGTTATAAAAGGTATATTTTCATATATTAAGTATCTTACTGATATAACACATTAAAATACATTTTTTACTAATATAATCAGATCTGCAACTCAGTTTTATAAATAAACTCTTGAGTAAATTGCCATTTTAGTCTCTGTGGTTTGGGCCATTTTGCCAGTTTAGTCCAAAGGTTTCATTTTTAACATCTGGATCCAAAAAGGTTTCATCGTTGCCATTTTAGTCCAACTAACTTAACTCCATCCTTATCTGTTAAAGCTGCCAAGGGCATTTTTATCATTTCATTTTGGTCCAACTGACTTAACTCCATCCATATCTGACAAAAATGCCCTTGGCAGCTTTAACAGATATGGATGGAGTTAAGTCAGTTGGACCAAAATGGCAACGATGAAACCTTTTTGGATCCATGTGTTAAAAATGAAACCTTTGGACTAAACTGGCAAAATGGCCCAAACCACAGGGACTAAAATGGCAATTAATTCTAAACTCTTTTATGAGCATCAAAATTACCAAAATGCCCTTATGGGACTTATTTTAGTTTAACTTACTTTTTGAGCATAAATGTTAATATACTACTGATATATTAACATATTTTGAGCATAATAATGATTAAGACCTGTATTTAATTTATTCGGTTACCCGTTACGCATTTACGCGTTCGGATCGGTTTACGTAACTAGTTTACGTAAAATAGCCGAAACGGGCTTAACCTTGTCATTAAATCCTCATTTTCCAGAATGTGTTTAGTTTACCCATATTATACAAGTATCCAAGCTTGTCGGGTCTAAATCACATTCTATCCCGGTCTTCGCTTAATCTACCGTTTAGGTCCGTAAGGTTTCCTTCTAGCTAGCCGGTCTAAGTCCTTGACTTAATTAAAGATCCGTTAGCATCCTAATAGGCTAATTAAACCTTCCATACAGATTAATAGCTTCCGGTAAAAAATGCCTTTCAAGAACCTTAGGAATTTACTGCTACCACCAGGTAAATACTTTTAACTTATTTTCCCTATACGGGCTTGGGATACGGTATATTAATACCGCTTGGTAGGGTATGGGATTATTTTGTCGGATTGTGATTTAATAAATCCGCATAACCCGTTTTAATCTCTTTTGTTTGATAACATAAGCATTGGGGGTTAATACGACCGTGTCCTGGATATCCTCGGCTCATTTCATTTGAAAATGGCCACGACCTATGCACAGGGTGTAGGCATACACCCGACAGATGCAAATGCTATATAACCCACATGTTGGGGATAACTCCTTTATGGGTTTTAAAGTGGTGAGTCTGTTAATCATGTCCGGCTTCCAAACCGGCCCCACATATATGACAAACATGTAAAACTGTATACAAGATCTTATTAAAGATTGTCCCAAGTTATAAATGATTTGTGCCTTGTGCATCTAAATCAATTTTCTTAATTGTTTTCAAAACGTGTCAGTTAAATTGTATTTACCAATGTATACTGACGTATTTTCCTAAAGATTGAATTGACAGGTACTTCTCGTAATAGGCTGGAGCTATAGGGTGTTATAGAGGACCTTGCAAATCCCATATATACCCGGAGTCTGTAGTTTTTGTTTCTTTGTACTTTATGATCCGCCTGTGGATCTTATTACATTCCAGTCTGTATTATTCATGTACTCGAACAACGATAGACAGTATGGTTTGTAATAGTTTATTTACCCAGCCTTCCGCTGTGCTATATTATTGTGTGTGTTGCCAATGATGATATCAACTACGTCACGATACTCCCCACCGGGCCCACCGGTAATACGTGGAATATTGGGGTGTGACAGAAGCTTATGGGAATTGAGGAGTATTATGGGTGGAAAGATCGATTTGAAAATTGGGTACAAGCCAATCATTTGAGGTCTTGGGAATGCATTGAAAAGAAGTATGTTCGACCGTGTACAGATTTGGGTGTAACAAAAGCAATCTCTAAATTGAATGACAAAGAGAGAGACATGTACAAAGCAGAAAAGATGATGATCAGTCTTCTACAGCAAGCTGTGAAAGAAGACACTTTTATCTTGCTTCAACATGATAACACTGCGCGTTCAATTTGGGATGCTTTGAAAGTTAAATTTGAGGGTAGTGAGAAAATGATCAAGAGCAAGAAAGCATTGCTTAAGAAAGAATTCGATTTATTTTCAAGCTTGGCAGGAGAAACATCAAAGAAGCTGATCGAAAGATATTGCCACTTAGTTCAATCTATGTCTTTGTTGGGAATAGAGAAAAGTCAAGATGAGTGGGTAGACAAATTAGCTGACGCTTTACCTCAGAAAGAGCGGGGTACATTCTTGATGATCTTGAAGAATAATGGGGAATATGATGGATTGAGTATCTCACAGTTTATTGAAAAGATTGAGAGTCAAGATCTTGAACAGCAAAAGATTGCAAGGATGAACAATCCGAGTTATCAACAAGATGTGAAAATGTATTACAAAGGCAGTGTTCAAGAGGTTGAAATGAGTCCGAAAATTCAAACTGCTTTTAGTGCTGGAAATTCATCTAATCAAAGTCCAAGCAGCAGTAGTGGAATCTCGACATATCCAAGTGTGAATCCAAAGAGTTCAACATCAAGCTTTCACTCTTAAAGCTCAAAAACTGGAAGTGGTTGTGTAATACAGTGCAACATTGCATTGAATCTTCCAAATGGTCAGAGTTTGTGAAGAAGTTGCAAGAGATCACATGACATTACTTGCTACAGTTTTGGAGACTTATGAGGGATTGGTTGCTGGAAGGATCGGAAATTCTATGCTGACAAAAGAGGATTACGATCAGATAGATGCAGAAGAAATGGAACTCATGGACATCAAATGGTGTCTAGCTAGTGTCTTGAGAAGAGCTGAGAAATTCAAAATGATTACAGGAAGAAATGACTTTCTGGATGCACATGTTTCTACTTTGGGTTTTGATAAATCTAAAGTAACTTGTTTTCAATGCAGGGAGAAAGGTCATTTTAAAAGAGAATGCAAAAATCAAGAAGCTAGTGGAGCAAAGAATCCGTTTGGTCAAGATGATTACTATCGGAAAGCCATATATCAACAAGTTGCTCATCAACCAAAACAACAACAAAAAGAGCCACAAACTGCTCATGCTAGAATGATCGAAGATGCAAACAAGAAAGCTTATTATGGTATCATTGATCAAGATGATGAAAAGGTGGCAGAAGGTTTCAGCTGGGATAAATACATTCCACCTGATTCAAAAGTTGTTGCTCTAGCTGCAAAAGTCATCCAAGAACCTGATATGTTTTCAGAATGGATGAAAGTGTTTGATGATAAAAAACTAAAAATCAAAATGAAGAGCCTGTTTCATCCGATGAAATTTCAGAAAGAACAACAGTTTTTGATCAAACACCATCTGATTCTGGTTCTTCAGACTACAGTTCAGAAAAGTCGATAGAATTTGATCAATCACAAACTGATGACAGTAGTGATGATGAGGAAGAAGAACAAATTAATATTTCAAAAACTCAACTATCTCCTGAAAGTTTTCAATTTTATTTTGCAGATCGCTTGGAGAAGTTGAAGAAGAAACGAGCAGCAAAAGAGTTGAAAATGGAGAAAGTTGATGAAGTTAAAATTACTGGGCAGATAGTTGAAGAAGAAAAGGTGGTTGAAGTGGAGAAAGAAGTTAAAGTCGCTGAAAAGGTGATTGAATTTGAAAAGATTGTGGAAGTTATCAAGTCGTGTGAAAAATGCTTAGAATCTTACAAGAAGTGTGCAGAAAAAGATGAGAAACTAAGTGAGAAAGACAAGATGATAGAAAAGTTACTGTTTGATCTCAACTACGTGAAAGAATCATACGATGTATTGAACAGAACGGTAACTGGTTTGCAAAAGACTAATTCTGAGAGAGAAGATGCACTGACAATGTTGAATGCTGTGATGATGTCGAAGCAGAAAGCTATAAATTTTTACATTGAAGAAAGTGCAAAGTGGAAGCAAGAGTTGGAAATTGAAAAGATAGAGAATGAGAGAATCAGACGTTTATTACAGAGTTATTCTAGTTCTAATTATTTGATTGATCGAATTTATCCAACTGTTGCAGGTATGGAAGCTTTTTAAGATGACAAGCCAAAGAAGAAGGATACTGGTAAGAAACAGAGTATTAGTTATAACAAGTGTCCGCCTCCGATTTGGGAAGGTTATTCGCCAAGAAAACCGAATGAGGAGCAAGTCCAAAAGGCAGTCAATATAAAACTGAAGTCTGATATAACCGATGAGTTACCAGAAAACATTGACATCACTTTTACATCGTCTGACACTGATCATGAGTCCGAGTTGATAAAAAAGGTGGTCGATCAGGTGTTGGATAAAGATGAAGAGTCTGAGTCTGGAAATTCAAGTTCGTCGGTCAACAGTCCAAAGACGTCGGTTAAACGGACTTACAGTAAAGAGTTTTTATTATCAAAATCAAATTTGGATGATGAAACATTTGAAGTTGCATATACTTTGAATGATTCTGACAAATTATATTCCGACAAAGAATTTCCAATAAGAAGTGTTCGATTTGAAAAGATCAAAAAGGTTTTCAAAATGACAGAAATTAATATTTCTGAAATAAAAGATCTAAATCTTACTGAAAAATCTAAAAAATACACTTCAAGAGTTCAACAAAGGTTAAACAAGAAAAAAGGTTACAATTCTGGTTCTGGTTTTCAAAAGAAACCAAACCATAATGGTAATTTCAAAAAGAAAGGTCTAGGCTTTATTCCACCTGAAAATTATAAAAATGAGAAAATTTCTAAACCAAACACAAAATTTGTTTCAGGAGGAAGTGATGAAGAAGAACAGAAGAAACCTTTCTGGAGACAATCAAACCAGGAGTTTCTTGCTGAGAAAAAGAGAACAGGAACTAGAGTTTTTCACAGAAAGGATACTCGAACCTATTTTAAATGCAATGAAGCTGGTCACATTGCATCAAATTGTTCGTTGGATATAAAAAAACAGGGAGTTTCTGAAAAACTTAAAGGAAAAGTTGTCGATGTTGAACCACCAACTGAAAAATTCAAAATTTTTGAAAATTCAACTTATGAAGTTGGTGAGTGTTCAAAGAAAAAATTTTACAAAAAGAAAGCAAAAGACAACCAGATGTGGGTTGTTAAGAAGTCTGATGTACAATCTGGCGATGAGTCTGGTTCCATAAAGCCAGAAGAGCCACAAGTTGAGTTTAAAGAAGAAAATTTAGTGCTTTCAGTGAATGATGATAATCTTCCATCATTGAAGGATGAAAATGTTAAACAAAAAGTTGGTAAGGTTGAGATCTCGAATCAATTCTATTTTGAAAAGAAAGAATTTGATGTCGAGAAAGCATTTAATGGAAATGTGAAAAAGATTTTTGGAAAAATGGTTGAGGGTAAAGTTCAAGGGGTTAAAGATTCTTATGCTACAAAGAAAGCAACTTATGACCCTACTGAACAAGAGTTGAGAGCACCCAAGGTTGGTAAGACTTGGGTGGAAATTCTATTTCCTTGAAAAATCTTACTTGCCGGAGATCCCAAGTTTGTAATCGCGGATTAGGAATCGACATTATTCTTAAAAAATTGTTTTTGTGAGAAAATTTTAAAAGTGACAAGTTTTTTACAGGTTGTGACTTGCCGGAGCTTCCAGGTTGGTAAGTGTGAAGCAGGAATCAGCATCTTTATTGGTAAAATGAATTTGTGTAGATGTTTTATTCCTACATGTGGTAAATAGGATTGGATAAACTTACAAGTGGTAAGAGGTTGGTTCTTACGAAAGTGATTCATCAAGGTCATTAGGTTGAACTTGATGTAATTTTCATACAAGTGGTTGAAAAAAAAAACAATATGATGAATTGATCCCTATTTTCTACAAATGGTAAAATCAACAAAACTTATTTTCCAAAAAAATCATTTTAATTAAAACAAACTTAAGTGTTTTGAAATCTTAATGGGAAAATAGTTTGCTGAAAGGGGGAGTTCTGATTGTTTATGCCAAATGGATGGCGAATTGAAGCGATTCACAACAGTTGTCATCTTTCTTGTACAGTTTGTTTTCAAATTTCTTTAAATGTGTTTGCATTTTAGGGGGAGTAAAAATTTTCTGAAAATCCAAAAACATTAGAAAATTTGAAAAAGCCAAAAACATGATAAAATGAAAAAGAGTTTTTTTGTATAAAAGAGGAAATGATAGTACATCAGTGGACTATGACAACATGCTAAAGAAAGGGAAAGTCAAAAATGTGATAAACAATCTCACTGTGGATGTGCCAGTAGGTTTTTATACATTTAGTAGATTGTTATCGAGATATAAACCTAAATATTCAAACTTGTTTATATCGTGGGGAACATTTCTTGGATATATGGGTAACCCCCGAAATCTTGTTTGAAAGGTCCTTCTTTCTGAGATACTAGGTCTTTATACTTAGTGATATCTGGGGTATTATCCCGGGACTTCTGATTTTGCGAAAGCAATGGCCTAGTCCCCGTATAATACTTTGCATATGCTTGAAATATAGCGTCACCCTCAGTACAAAAAATGATGAAACATTGGAAAATGCTAATCATGTGCTGTTGAAGAAAAGATCCTCTAAAGGGGACACACCAAAAGTCGAACCGTCATCTCTCTGCTGAACGGAAGTTCTGACCTGAGCTCTCACGGTTTCGCATCTAACCCCTTACAGATGTTATCTAGGTATACTCACCTGTAAGACTGAATATTGGGATCTGGATACGGGAGTATATTCAAGTGATGGGACACGCGAATAAGTTTAAGTGATTAAGACATTAATCTCGTATCTCGAAACAGTTGAAATTTGTATGAAAATTTAAGTGGACCAATATACTGACAATCTAGGTGAATTGTTTAGAACTTAAAATGAAATGAAGCTTAACGGTGTTGGTGATTTGTCTCATAAACTGATATGATCCTCTTACACAAACTCACAAAAATATTGTCTGTAAATTTTTCGTTACTGCTTTTTACACACACACTAATTTTTTGAAAAATCCAAAAAGATTTTCGACAACTGGTGTTGAAGAGCTGATTTTCAAAATTCCAAAGGCTAAACATGATTATCAATTTGATGGAAAGTTTGTTTAAACTAAAAAGGTTTGAAATTTTTCCTGCTAGTGGTTATCAGAAATTTTCATTGATTAAATTATGCTGGTTAATTTTGAGAAGGAGTCTGGTTTTATAAATTCTACAAATGTAAAATTTGTGAAATTTATTGTGAGGTAGAGTTTTTGTGCAGGTTTTAGTAAGAGCTGGGTTAATCGATCCTGAGAACTATGAAATTAGAGAAAGTCAGGTTCCCGATACCTGAAGGTATGGAATCCAGGTGACGATCCTGATGTCGAGCATAATTCGAGGGGGAGCCTGTAATTGCAAAGAGCCAGATCCTGATCCTGTAAGCCAGGTTTTGATTATGAAGCTGATGATGTTGATAAACTTAAGGAATCAAGAGATCTGATCAAGAGAATTGGAGAGAAGATAGAGCCATGTTCTGATCCTGATCCTGGAAAAAGACATGTTGAGAGGGGGAGTCTAGTTGGTGCTGATAGAAAAGAAAAAGACAGACTGATAAAGACTGAAGATGCGAAGACTCGACACAATAGACTCGTCAACATCTGAGGGGGAGTCTGTTGGTGCATACATCTATCGACTTCGTCTTGTATCGAGTCTTGCATTGTTCGTGGCACGAAGATTGAGGAATCAAGTCAAAAGTCTAATTTCGCATGAAAGGAGTTAAGATTAATTCCGCACGGAATTAACAAGTAATTCCGCACGAAGACTTAATTCCGTTTGTAATTGTAATATCGCGTGAATCTGATTTCGTGTGAAGCATGTTCCACACGAAATTAGCATGTTTATAAATAGTTCTGATTTCGTGTCATTTGATACGAAATTACTAGGTTGGTTTTCCGACGGCGAAGCTCTGTCGAAGTATCTCCGTGTTGTGAAACTGTTCAAGAATCAATATAAGAGATAGTTAAAGTGATATCTAGCTGAATTTGACTCATAATGTTTGTTTCCGCCTTTCATTCTGAGTAGAACGCCTCTGAACAACTCGTTTTGGGTCCGACAACGTCGTGTTTTATAAATTTAAAACTTGACTAAAGTGTAAAAAGGGCTAAAAATATACATAAAATATATATACCACCGCACACACATCAAGTTTTTGGCGCCGGTGCTGGGGACACAAGGATTTTAAGAAAGTTAGGAATCAAAGGCCTAATCGTTTTTTTCTTATTTTTCTGTTTTTTTAGGGTTTTTCGTAATTTTTCAGCTTCTGCAGAACTCAGCACGGGCCGTGCCCGCTGAACACGCCCCGTGCCCAATCTTTGGTACTGGCAATCCTGTTTTATGTCAGACAGTAGCTGAACACGGGGCCGTGCCCACTCAACACGCCCCATGCCCAAGTATCAGTTACTGAAAACAGAACCGTAAGATCCTGGCGGTTGGTAATTTCTGACACAAACATGAGCGATACTAATTTTTTTTACTATCGACCCTCTTATGGTACGTGGTGTCAAATATGTGGTGGCAACATAAAGATTTAGAATGTTATTTTCTAAATTATAAGCCCCACTATATAGACCCATTGTTTTCCTGTAGCCTTTAGAGGGGCGAAAGTAAAAATAATCCTTATCTCTCCCTCGAATGCTCTCAATCGACTCTTCTAGGAGAAATGCTTCTTGATGAATTATTTCAAATGGAAGATCTAATTCTTAATTAGGTAAAAGAACTTGAGATGGACATCATTAATTCATCTCAAGACGATACCCAAGAAGAATTGTTGAGATCGCATTCGGATAAAAACAACTTCGTTGTTCCCGATATCACCTCTAACTCTGGCGAAGACTTGAGCGATAGTCGTCCCTGTGTCGATTGTGCCGTGAAGGACTCCTCATCGACTTCGTTCGATGCATACATAGATCTGAATGAGTCGGTATACACCTTCTTTAACGAGAGCCCGGGAAAGGGTTGGACTTGTCCACCTACATTTAGCATAGGAATCACCCTTACCGACAACCTCTTGCGTTCTCGTCTAAATCTAGAGCAATTAAGGTATCTCAGGCACTTTGGGGTTGTTCCATCTAGTAAGGAACCACACGATCCAGATAAATTCCTTAAAAATAGACGAAACTTCATAAACAGCCTCTAGACACGGGGCCGTGTCCAGGTCAGCACGCCCCCGTGTCCACCAAAAGATTCCCGTCTGACTTTTTGTCAGAATACGGACAAAATGTGTCAAGATCTTGTCTGTACACGGGGCCGTGTCCAGCCGACACGGGGCCGTGTGCAGCATGCTATCGTTTTCTATAAATGCAGCCAAGATTCCTACACATTTGGACCACTCCAAAAGACAGAGATTTTGTGGATCTTCACACATACCATTCTAGATATATTCTAAAGAAGGTTCCCAACAACCATCTTGTCTTTTCTACTTTTGTATATTGCCTTCTTCTTCATTTTCACCTCAAAACACCTCCATTAAATCTTGAAATCAACATGGTTCCAAGCTTTATTGTGATGTTTGTTGGGTTTTCATTTAAGGAATCTTGTTAAAAATAAGTTCTACAACATTGTTTTAAGTTATTTCTGCTTAAAAATGTTTTAACAAACAAAAAAATAATTTAAAACTCCAAGATTCCTTGTTTCGAAAATCTGCAGACAGGTGAACACGGGGCCGTGTCCGAGGTTACTGTTTCATTAAAATGAACTCTCTTCAGTTTATTTTCGTAGAATGTCAAGCCAAAACAGTGGAACTTCGTCAGCACATTCCAGAACCAATCGAAGAGAACGGAGGTCCTCAATCGAAGTAACTCTCGTACTCTACGTGATGGCATTACGTGAAGCTCTTGATGAGATGACATCGGTAGAGGAGGTCCTAATAGACCATATAAATTATCTTACAGTGGGGTTGGAAAATAGTTTTCAAGAAATCAACCTCTTGCACCAGAGGTTGAACATTCTTGTGACACCTCCCATGGAACCAATCCTCCCCCCAAGAGGATTGGAACATAGCACTTGGAGTCAGTAATCCTACCGGATGGGATGACATCCCCACGGAACCTCCTCTTGATGATTTGCAAGAAGTCCCGGTGGAAGTTACACCCCTCCAAAATAATGATGCCAATGAGCCCGCCTTTCTTCTCCTTAGGGAGATAGAAGAATGGCTTGCCGACGTATGTGGGACCCATATCCAGAGAAAGAAGTTCTTCAAGCCGCATCCAACCGAGAGAACTATCTTTTCGGAAATTTTGCTAATAGAATAAACTTTAGGCTGGAACTTCTTAGTTTAGACTTCTTGTGTTTTCTGACCTATTTATCTAGAATTTTAATTTATCAGGAATATTATGTAACTTTCTCTATCGAATGAATGATGGTTTAATAAATTAATTGGTGTTTGGATGATGTTGTAATGGGTAAAACACACTCGGGATGGTGAAGGATACCAAGGGAAACTTAAATCATCACCCCATGCACAAAAACAGAGCCTCCCGCAAAATTTTCTTCATTGCAGCAAGTTCGGCACGGGCCGTGTCCAGCCAACACGGCCCCGTGCTGAACCGTCTACAGAAATTCGCCCAGTTCAGGTAACTGGACACGAGGCGTGTTCGCTGAATACGCCCCCGTGCCCAGGCTTCTGTTTCTTTTTAATGATTTCTGTTACTGGCAACCTGAACACCGGGTCGTGTCCGGACACCATGGGCCCGTGTCCAGATGCCCAGTAACATAAAAATTTCTTTTTAAACACACTTTTACACATTCAATCAACCTAAAAACTTATTTTTGGGACACATTGAGGACAATGTGTAATTTAAGTGTGGGGGGATGCTAAAACCTTGAATTTTGCAAGTCCTAATTACAAGCCTTACACAAAACTCTATTGGAACTGCTAAACACCCCAAATTTTTTTCAAAAATTTTTCATTTTTTTTACTTGTCTTGGTTTAATTTGGGAATTACAAGTTCTAAAAAGGTTATATTTTTACAAATTTACAACCGATAGCGTCGTGATAAAAAGAACCAACATAAGAAAATTATGAAACGGCATGACAAATCTAGTTAAAATTTGATTATATATACATGATCACATAAAAACCCATTCCCACAAAAAGTGAGTTTTGAGTCTTTATTGAGCATAAAAATACACATCTTTAAACTAAATGCTCATTTTTCGTTTCTTGTGTGAATAGCCGCTTGGTTCTTACAACTCTAGAACTTGCCATGACGATACATTCCCGGTCCTTACCAACTTAAACCCGAGTAAGTAAATGATAGAGGCATTAGGACTAACTGTCACACCCCGATATTTCCACGTATTACCGGTGGGCCCGGAGGGGAGTATCGTGACGTGGTTGGTAACATTACAGTCAAACAACACAATATTTAAATGCACAGCGGAAGCAAAAGATAGATATGTTTCAACTTTAATAAATTGTAATATCAAGTATCACAACAGTCGAAAGTAATCCACAGGTGGATCAAAAGTAAATAGGAAACATTGTTCAACAGTTTTGACATCCAAGCTTGCGAGACTTATTGTGGACGCTAGGAGAAAGCCAGCCTAGTTCGCGTAGTACCTGCACTTAACCTTTTTGAGAAATACGTCAGTTTACACTGGTAAATACAATCAACTGACTCATTTTAAAATGATTGAAAATTGATTTGGATGCACGTGGCATAAACATTTTATAACTCAGGATAATTATTTGAATATAATCTTGTAAAAGAATTACAAGTTCCTTATGCGTTCAGTAGCCCGATCCGTAGACCGAGTTAAAGATCAATAGACACACCACATTATTTATTTTTGGCACTGACGGATGTACGCGTACACCCCGTGCTTAGGTCTTGGCCATTTCGTAAAATGATGCCAAGGATATCCGGGACATGGTCATTAACCCCCCAAAGGCTTTAAGCAAACAAAACATTTCAAAACGGAGCATATCAATGATTTAACCTCTAATCGATTAAAGATTCAATGTCCGACCAAGCGGTATTTTATATACCATACCCCAAGCCCGTATAGGGAAGATATGTTAAAAGTATTTACCTTTGCAAAGTATTAATCACAATAAGCAAGTGCGTGTAGCTTTTACCGGGTCTCCTATTCTGGAACGAAGGTTCATAATAACCTATTAGAATCCTAACGGGTCTTTAATTAAGTCTAAACTTAGACCGGTTAGTTTTTAAAGAAAGATACGGTTCGAACGCGTGATTAAGCGTAGACCGGAATAGATTGTGATTTAGACCTAACAAGTTCGAAGACTTGTATTATTTGGGTAATCTAAATATATTCTGGATTTTGAGATAAAAACGACAAGGTTTGACCCGTTTCGGCTAATTTATGCAAACTAGTTACATAAACCGAACCGTACGCGTAATTAGCGTAACGGGTAACTGTAAGAGTCATATACAGGTTTCCTAAGTTAATATGCTTTAAATATGTTGTGATATCAGTAGGATATCTTCCATTATGCCCAAAACGAGTTTAATTTCAATTTAAGCCCCGTAGTGGTATTTTGGTCATTTTAAAGATTATAAAAGAGATTAAATGAAATTCTGAGATTCGGGTCCGAATACATTAATAAAATAACTTATTTTAATAGGTCTTATCAGTTGGTAATAAGTCTTATATGACAAAATGGTTTTAAACCCATACTAGGTGTTTAATACGCGTAAAAAGCCATTTTAAGCGATTTCCGGGTTATACGAGTTTTTTGATCAGATTATAGAGTTCAAAATACTTTATTTATTATTTAGAATCAGTAGCAATTGGATTGGTGCCACAATATTATGTAGAACTCGTTTTATAACCAAAAAGGGTATAATCGGTATTTACCGAATCAAGGTCATAACCTTAGGTTATGAGCAGGTTAAAAATAATTAAAAATCTTTAAAAATCCAAAAATATTATATTACATCAGTGTGTAAAAGGTTTGGTGTCGAAGTTGGGTTTAGATAGGCTTTATGCTAAGTGCGCCGTTTAATTAACAAAAAGTTTCTTAAATGCGCTATTTAGCATAACCCCTATTCTGGACCTCGAACTTGTTATAAAACTTTAGGGACATGTTTATAAATCAGTAACCAAGGTTATTGTCTTCTCACATATCCAAAATTCTTGTTTTATGGTCAAAAGGGCGTTATGGTCAACATTGAGCAATTAACGGAAACGTGCAAATGAACTGGACAATCAACGAACCAATCACAGAGGGTTATACCATCATGTAACTTGGTCCTAAGGAAGCTCTAAGGCATATCTAAATCATACTAAATCGGGTCAGAACTGAAGTCAAAGCAAAAGTCAAAGTTTTGCGACATTCGGTTCCGAACCGGGTCTAAACAGAAAATTGTCGGGTCGAACATGTTTAGACATGTTCTTACATTTCTTACTAAGTTATATGAGTGGTAAAATAGGTTACACACCTTCAGCATTGCTAATTATGCGTTAATCCGAAAATTATGGTTCTGTTGACTTTTTATAAACAACTTTGACCCGATATTTGATCTGGTTAGAGCGGGAATCAGAGGGTGCCCTTTTAAGGGTTTAAAGCCCACATGATTACCAACTTATAACCACCTTCGATACGACTAAACACTAAACCAATAGTGATTAATCGCTAAGTCAAACGTTAATTACGACGGTTTGACTTCTAAGCTAATAACTAAGTAAAACTCAATTAGGAAAGGTTAAGCATACTTACAGAAGTCCTAAGCACTATTAAGGATGACTTGGGTCTGCTTTGGAACTCCATAAGTCTTCACAAATGCAGATGGAATGAATGCAAGAATGTTGCAAACATTGTGGCTTTATATAGTGAATTTAATTGCTAAGCCTAGCATTGTCCCCAGATCATTTACAAGTGCCCCTAGGGGTCCTAAAAGCATGTAGGGGTCGTCCAAGAAGTAAAAATATCTAACTAAGTCGGTTAAAATGTTTATAACAGCCAGCTGCCAAACTTTCTGTCGCTGGGCACTCCTTACGGACCGTAAGGCAGGACCTTTACGGTCCGTAAGCCCTTACCAGAAGGCAAAAAGATTAACCTTTCATGCTTCAAACAGGCAACTTGTATAACATGTTTTTGGGCCAGGAATTGTCAGTATGAGGCCTTTAACCCATGCTTGATCAGTTGTGTCTACCCTATCATATTGTATTATTGGTTTGAACAATATTGGAATTCATAAACGAAGGTTTATCGTGCATTATTTCATAGGATCCCATTCTTGCAATTAGGAATCCATTATTGTTAGAAATCACCGGATTTAAAGGTATACTAGATGTTTATTATTCATATTAGGGTCTTGGGATTCATAATGAAATCGTTCAAAGGTATAAATTAACATGTCGACATGTTCAAAAATCATGCCATACATCTTTAACTAAATCCGGGTTTAAATGTTTTTGTCGTATATGACACGTGTCGATATTTATTGAACACAAATTTTCAAGGTGTTACATCCTCACCCCCTTAAAAGAAATCTCGACCTCGAGATTTACTGAAACAACTGAGGGTATTTCTCTTTCATTGTGGACTCTACCTCCCACGTATACTCGGGACCTCTACGGGCATCCCATTTTACCTTTACAATAGGCACATGCTTCCTCCGAAGCTTCTTAACCTGTCGATCCTCTATCGACACAGGTTTTTCAACAAACTTCAAGCTCTCTTCTATGTGCACATCTATGTGTGGTATGACTAGTGATTCGTCAGCGAAACACTTCTTCAGATTGCAAATGTGGAATACATTATGAATACCACTGAGCTCTTCAGGTAAATTTAACTTATAAGCAACTGATGCGACACATTCAATGACCTCGAATGGTCCTATGTATCTTGGGCTTAACTTACCTTTCTTACCAAATCGCATCACTCCCTTCCAGGGTGATACTTTAAGCAACACTTTATCACCTACCTCAAATTTCAGAGGTTTACGCTTTAGATCTGCGTAGCTTTTCTGCCTATCCCTGGCAGCTTTCAGGCGTTCACAAATCTGGACAATCTTGTCCGTCGTTTCAAAGACTATTTCCGGTCCTGACAGTTGGACATCTCCAACTTCCGCCCAACACACGGGAGTTCTGCACTTTCTACCGTACAAGGCTTCGAAAGGCGCAGCCTTGATGCTGGTATGATAGCTATTGTTGTACGAGAACTCGATTAATGGCAGGTGGTTATCCCAACTACCACCTAAGTCAATCACACATGCACGAAGCATGTCTTCCAAAGTTTGGATTGTACGCTCACTCTGCCTGTCCGTCTGAGGATGGTAAGCCGTACTGAAATTTAAGCGCGTGCCCAAAGATTGTTGGAAACTCTTCCAAAAATGAGATGTGTATCTAGTATCTCTGTCAGAGATAATAGACACAGGTACGCCATGTAGAGATACAATCTTATCTACGTACAATTGGGCTAACATGTCGGAGCTATAAGTCTCCTTAATGGGTAGGAAATGTGCTGACTTAGTCAGTCTGTCTACAATCACCCATATCGTATCATTTCCTTTCCTTGTCTTCGGCAACTTGGTGATGAAATCCATCGTCACCATTTCCCACTTCCATGTGGGAAGTTCAGGCTGTTGTAGCAAACCTGACGGCTTCTGATGTTCAGCTTTGACTTGCGCACATGTCAAACATTTAGCTACATAGGTAGCTATAGACTTCTTCAAGCCTATCCACCAAAAGTTTGCCTTCAAATCCTGGTACATCTTGTCAGCTCCAGGATGAACGGAGTATTTGGACCCGTGGGCTTCCTGGAGGATAACATCTCTAAGTCCTCCATAAACTGGAACCCATATTCGTCCATTTAACCTCAGAATCCCGTCCTTACCATAGGATAACTGTTCTTCAGTTACTCCTAGCTTTTCATTAGGGTAGTTAGCTTCCAGCACAGCTTCCTTCTATGCAGCTAACAACCTTTCATTCAAACTATTCTTTATCTCAATGCTCTTGGCATTGATTCTTAAAGGCTTCACCCTTTCCTTTCGACTCAAGGCATCGGCGACTACATTCGCCTTGCCAGGATGGTATCTTATCTCACAATCATAATCATTCAAAGTTTCCATCCATCGTCGCTGCCTCATGTTCAAATCCTTTTGGTTAAACAGATGTTGGAGGCTCTTGTGATCAGAATAGATCACACACTTGATGCCATATAAATAGTGCCTCCATAGCTTCAGTGCGAATACAACGGCACCCAATTCTAAGTCATGGGTGGTGTAATTCTTTTCATGCACTTTTAACTGACGTGAAGCATAGGCAATAACCTTGCCTTTCTGCATAAGCACACATCCCATCTCGGTGTGTGATGCATCACATTATACCACAAACTCTTCTATTCCATCAGGCAATGTCAACACAGGTGCATTGCTTAGCTTCTGCTTAAGGATATCAAAGGATTCTTGTTGCTTAGGGCCCCAATCGAACTTTATTTTCTTTCTAGTCAAAGAAGTTAGGGGTGCAGCAATCCTAGAAAAATTTTCGATAAAGCGCCTGTAGTATCCTGCCAGCCCTAAGAAACTGCGAATTTCTGTGGGCGTCTTTGGCTCTTGCCAATTCATGACAGCTTCAACCTTAGCGGGATCTACTTGGATACCACGCTCACTAACCACATGTCCAAGGAATTGGACTTCTCGAAGCCAGAATTCACACTTCGAAAATTTGGCGTAAAGCTTCTCCTGTTGAAGTAGTGAAAGGATACTTCGAAGATGCTTCTCATGATCAGCTTGGTTCTTTGAGTAGATGAGGATGTCGTCAATGAAGACGATGACAAATTTGTCCAAGTATGGTTTACAGACACGGTTCATGAGATCCATGAATGTCGCTGGTGAATTAGTGAGCCCGAAAGGCATCACTAGGAACTCGTAGTGACCATAACGGGTCCTAAATGCAGTCTTGTGTACGTCTTCATCTCTAACCTTCAGTTGGTGATAGCCTGACCTCAGATCAATCTTAGAGAAGTAGCTTGCCCCTTGCAACTGATCGAACAGATTGTCGATCCTGGGCAAAGGATACCTATTCTTGATAGTAACCTTATTAAGATCTCGATAATCGATGCACAGACGCATCGATCCATCCTTTTTCTTCACAAACAGGATTGGTGCTCCCCAAGGAGATGAGCTAGGTCTAATAAATCCCTTGCTTAACAAATCATCCAGTTGAGTTCTCAACTCTTTCATCTCCGTTGGTGCCAACCTATAAGGCGCCCTTGCTACTGGTGCTGCTCCAGGGATAATGTCAATTCTGAATTCTACTTGTCTATCTTTTTGTATTATCAGGGTTAAAAGAGCTTACATGAACAAAAGAAGCAAAAATGGAGCTAAAACTAACAATAATACAAGAAAAGGAATAAACATGGCATGCCCGACCCCTCAACAGTATATCCCCAAGCAAGAACAAGAGAACAGAAGGCTGAACACGCCCCGTACTCATTGAGCACGGTGGCATGCCCAAGTGTCTGCAGAAAAGACAAAGTTGTAGAAGCTTCTATCACCCACCACGGGGGAGTGCCCAGCGGACACGGGGTCGTGGTCAACGCTAAGATTCACAGAATCTAGGCGAATCTTGATAGTACAGATACGCTTCTGCACACGGGGTCGTGCCAGCGGACACGGGGACGTGGTCAACTAATGCAGACAAACTGCAATTAATGAAGAAAGAGAAGATGGGTGGACACGGGGCCGTGTCCGGGCTTCTATGCAGGCTATAAATAAGGGTGCTTAGCTCACTTGCAAACCATCCCTTGGCAAACCACCTCTCTCACACTACATCCACCCACCACCACCATCACAAACCACATCCACCACCATCATCCATCATCCATCGTAGAGTGTGTGTATAGTCTCGGGATCCAAGATTGATCGTAAGAGTTCTTGACAATCAAAGGCCATGTTTGCCTAAGTCTCTTACATCACTTGGTGAAGACAAACATTTAGTGTAATACTTTTTATTTTTAATCTTTTCGCACTTTTTATTTAGTTATGTATTAATGACTTTAATAACTAGTTTCTTATGTTGAAGGTGAATCTTCCTTATCATTTGTCCGTGGTGTCTTGGCATTATTTTACTGTCTATATAAAATAAAAGATTTACACCATTCATATCTCCACGGTCTATATGGAGATATGTTGGCTACCTGGTCAGGGGTTAAGGGAATGGTTTGGTAAGAGTCTTGCCTTGTTCAGTGTATAGATCCTGCAAGGACCTGGGTCAAGCTTAGTAGGACCTCCTTCAATACCCACTGGTATTGGATGGCGGGGGTTCAAATTTCTTGACCCCCTCATATGTAAACTACTATTAAAACTTTAACCCGGCTATTTAGGATTGTATCCCTGCTGACTCAAACTACTTAGCCGAGGGTAATGTCACCTTCAAAAGAGGGGCCTACCACATTACGCATTAATAACTTAATTAATTATCTTTCAATAATCCAATCCTTTAGGATTGTATCCTTGTTGACTCAAACTACTGGGTTGAGGGTAACGTCACCTTCAAAAGAGGGGCATACTACTATAACTAAGATAATCTCTTAAAAAGTGCAAAAGTGCGGAAATAATCAAAGGTTACACTAAAGGCGAGTCGGATCCAAGTTATTCATCTTGTCTATCTGTTTTTATTTTTTATTTTTCAGCATTTTTAGTTTTTATTTTCTAGTTTAAAACCTTTTTCTAAAATTTTGATATGATTAGACATTGAGGATAAACCGGTACTAAAAGCTCTTGTGTCCTTGGATGACCTCGGTATCTTACCAACACTATACTACGCTCACGATGGGTGCACTTGCCCATATGTGTGTTTGGTGTTAGTAAAATATCATGTTTTATAAATTTAAAACTTGACTAAAGTGTAAAAAGGGCTAAAAATATACATAAAATATATATACCACCGCACACACATCAGCGGGGTGGGCGGGTAGAGTGGTGTCGGGAGGCTAGTTGCAGGCGGAGTGGGTGGGTAAAGTGGTGGTGTCGGGTGGCTGGTGGCAGCGTATGTGGTCGTGTTTGCCGCCTGAAGTGGGTGGGTAGAGTGGTGGTGTCGGGTCATCAATGTCACAATTCTCTTGTTGTTCTCCGGTGGCCCTCATCTTTATCCCCAAATCAGTCGATGCAATTACACAAATTTTATAAATAAACCCTAGTTCACGTTTGTGAGTTTTAAGACTGTGATTTGGCGATTACATTGGGTTGATTCTAGCTTTTTTGATGTTAGTTTAAGGGGGTAGAGGTTGTTGATGGTGGTGGAGGATGTTGATGATTATGGGTGATCTTTGAATACGATGAAGTTGGAATAAGGACTTAGTGTAATTGAGGAAGATGAAGTGAGTGGTGGGTTTCACTTTTTGATTAGTTTTATTTGTTTTTTATATTAAGGGCAGTTTTGTCATTTAAATGGACTTAACGGAGAAAACTAACGGCCATCCACTCCAGGGATAT
This sequence comes from Helianthus annuus, assembly GCF_002127325.2. NCBI lineage: Eukaryota > Viridiplantae > Streptophyta > Magnoliopsida > Asterales > Asteraceae > Helianthus > Helianthus annuus. The sequence continues at coordinate 130,150,148 of NC_035438.2, read as the reverse complement.
CCGAGTAATAACTGAGATAACCACAGGGAGCAAGAGTGTAATTTTCAAAAGTTGAGGACTATAGGTGTTATTTTACCAAACCACGGGGAGCATTGATGCATTGCAAAATACATACATTTATTATGTATAGTTTATACTCGTTTCATTTCGTTTTTGTCGGTTTTTAGTCTAGAATTTATTGCTTTTGATAGTTTTGTATTTTGTAGGTCTAGGTTGCTGAAAAGATGGAAAATGCTGAAAATATGCTGAAAAGGAGTAAGCAACGAGAGCAGGGTTAACGCAGCTGAACGGGAATCGAGAAAATGAAGAATTGCTGGAAAAATACCCTGTGGTGTCATGCCACCACTATCTGGAAACTCTGTCACGTGACGCTAAGCAATTAAATAAGGATTTTCAATTTTGACACGCCGCTTTATATCACACCCCAACCAATGGTGGAAACATTGGAGTGGGACGAAAACAAGATTGCAAGAGACTTCATAACACTATTTTGCAACAATATTTAATAAAACCAAATTTCATTTCATTGATAAATATTCAAGTACAACATTTGAAACAAAATACAACAAGGAACATGAAACAATTACAACAACAATACTAAAATTCTAAGATGAGTTTCTAGTCAATCCTACTAGTTTTAGGGATGGCAATGGATCGGGTTTGGGACGGGTTTAGGTAATCCCAAACCCAAACCCAATTAGATAAGCTTGTCCCAAACCCGTCCCAAAACCCGTCGGGTTTCTAGCGGGTAAATACCCATCGGGTATCGGGTATACCCGTGGGTTTCGGGTAAACCCGTTAATTTAAAGAGATTACTCGTTGGGTATACTCATCTCAAAACCCATTGGGTATCTATCATGTAACTACTAACCGGTTACATTTTGTATTGTTGTTATAAAAATATATATCAAATAACTACAATGTATACGGAATAGAATACCTATATGTGTAAAAAATGGATGTATCATATATATACATATTAATAATATAAAAGAAATTATATCGAGTATACAATCGGGTAAACGGGTACACTTTATCGGGTAATTGGGTCGGGTAAATGGGTATATCACAAAATCCCAAACCCGTCCCAAACCCGATTAACCGACCCCAAACCCGTCCCAAATGTGTCGGGTTTCGAGTTTACCCATCGGGTTCGGCTTTGATTATCATCCCTAACTAGATTCCGTTTATCATCATCGTCATCAAATTCCTGCAACATGTTTCAAAGTATAGTTCAGTACAAAAAGTATTGGCGAGTATACAAGTTTAAATACTATCATAAGTATAAAAGTTTAAACAATCCACATGGCAAAAACGTTAACTTAAACTAACATATCATACTAGCATGCAACTATACAAGTTAAACTAAAGATTCCCGCGGGCGTAATCTAATCATAGCAATGAATAGTCCGTTTTGTTTACTTAACATGACCTCAAGAATACGGGCAGTGCGTTACTCCTATAGCGTTATACATGTTAAGGGAGGCTTGTACAAAGTTAATGCCAAGTATAAAGCATAAGAATAGTCTAGCATACACGAATTCAAGCATAACGTATTTAGCATGTATAACGGATTGTTTGTCTATGATTAAGCATAAAGTATGTGTGTTTGTGTGAGTTTGATAGCATGAACGTATTGCACCCAAAAGTGTGAAAGTAAAAAAAGGTGTCGAGTATACTCACGGTTTTGCAAAGCTTTCCTTTTTAATCCGTGAGTTAACGATTATGAGAGTTGGAACACCGAGGTTACCCTACAATGGGGAAACGGATGTGTGAGAGCTATTCGGATTTGGATGAAGGATTCGGATTGGAATTAAAGCACAGAAAAATATATATAAACACGAAAGTATATCTCGTCTAAGCACTCATTGTGACACTAAGTTTATGTGATTTCATGGGTCCTGACTTGCCCATTAGATTCAACAGACGAGGAACTTAGAACAAAGATAAGAAGATAACTGAAGTTCATAACACTGTTCGTGCGAATGAAGGATTCATCCGTGCGAAAGGTTTCAGTTCGTGCGAAAGGTGTCAGTTCGTGCGAAGGATCCAGTTCGTACGAATGAAGGTCAGTTCATGCGAATGGTGCCTGTTTGTGCGAATAGAGTCAGTCCTTTCATGACACTTAACCATAAACTGGTGAATATTATGATTTCGGCTAATGTACATATATTTTATATTTTATAGTATTAAGTGTTATCAGTCCAGTATTGTCACAGATTTCATGGAAGTCAAGTATGGAGGTACGAATACCTTATTGTATTTTTCACCAAAGCACAAAGTTTATCAACATAGTTGATAAACCCGGTTAGTTATGAATAAGAATAACATAATTAACTAATAACATTATCTAAGCAGCCAAATAAGAACAACCCGGGCGTGTCATTCCCAACATGGCAAGTGTTAGAGGCGAGGCGGGGTAAGCTTACTTTGATTCTAGGAAACTGCTTGGGTGTTCATTTACAAAGTAAACAAGTGAGGTTGTGGAACTAGTTTGGAAAGCCAAAGCTCCCACGGTTCACACTTCTACCAAAACACAGGTTCATCCATATTGAGGATGGTGAATCCTGGATGGTTTCAACACTTAAAATTATGTATGAACGGAAGTAACAGAATATTAGTTCGTGCGAATGGGCTCAGTCGCACGAGTTTAACACTTAAATGTATTTTAATTATACACATTCATATTCTCATATACACATACAAATTTCTTATGCAAACTATCGAAAATACGTGATCTTGATATTTATTATATGTTTAAAACACTTGATTTTATATCCACTACACATAACCTATACCTTCATACCTATATACCACTTAAGATCATGATAAAAATATTACTTACACTTTAAATATACAAAGAAACAAAGCTGAGGGGTTGTTTTTGTAATAAACTAAAAAATGGCCCGTGTACCAAGCCCGCGACACGCGCACGGGATCACCTAGGCTGCCGCGACCCGTGGCCGGGTGCGATCCGTAGCCAAGCATGGAAATGCAGCGCATTGATCCATTTTCTTGATCCAACTCCCACCTAAACTCATTTATTTCACTCTTAATCACTAACCCTAATTCCCCACTATATATAGACCCATTGTAACTCTCTTTTCCACTTTCCAAACCTCTCTAACACTCTCAAATTCTCACTAAAACTCTCCAAAATATTCAGATTTGAGCAAAAAGCTCTAAGAGTTCAAAGTGAGTTCTAGCTCACTTCCTCATCCATTTTCTTCTTGTTTCTTCTTCCATATCACTTGGATAACCTCTAGGAAGGTTTTCACAAGTTTACCATGGCAAACTAAGGTGAAACCTCACCATATTTGAGGTCCAAAGTGAGTTATATTTTCTTTTTTCTTCATTATTCTTGCAACGTCATTTTTCTTGATAAAACTTGGTGGAATCTTGTACCCACCAAGCTCACTACTCATCCTATAATTGTGGGTTTGTGTTGAGGTGATTTCCGTCAAGTTATGAGTTCAAAACTCCTTACTTTTCAGTTCATACATATCCTAATCCAAGTATTGAAAACAAGCATGTTAGTGCATGCGTCTGTCGACTTCGTCTTGTATCGAGTCTTGTATTTAGAATGTTAGATCAGAGCATATAGTTCGAGATAATGTAATTCCGCTTGAATGGGTTAATTCCGCTTGAATGAGACATGGAGTAATTCCGCGCGGAATTAGATGCCGCTTGGAATCTAATCCCGTCTGGAGCCTCTTCAAGCGGAATCACAAGCCTATATATACCCCTTCAAGCGATATTAGTTGAAAGAGTTCCGGTCAGTGTAACGAAGTGCTGCCGAAGTGCCGTCTCGCTGTAATTTGTCATCATATTAATCAGAAAGGCAGTTTATGTGTGTATCTTGCTGAATTGAGCTCATTACGTCTGTTTCCGCCTTTCGTTTTGAGCATAAACTCTTCTGATCGACTTGTTTGGGTCCGAAACCTATCCTACAAGTGGTATCAGAGCTCAGGAGGAAGAGTTCATACCAATTCAGCTGCAAATTCTGATTTCTACACCTTCTTTTTCACAATTAACTTGTTTTCTCGGTCAAAATGCTTTGATTTTTACACATCATGTGCGCAATACTGTATTAACAAACCCTAGAAAGTTTCAGAACTAAAAACGGCTTAAAACTTGATCAATTTGACAAATTTCGCTTCGAGATGATGACATCAGCGTAATTCCGCATGAAATTATGGGGTAATCTCGCTTGAAAGGTTATTTCGTTTGAAAATTCACACGGAATTAGTTAATTCCGTTCCAGATTGTGATTCCGTTTGAATTGTTTCACGCGGAATTAGTAATTTCGCATCAAAATTCTGATTTCGTTTGGTAATCTCGCACGGAATTATAATTCCGTTTGAAAAAGGGCAATCTTAAACAAAATTAGGGTAATTTCGTTCAAAGGCTAATTCCGTTTGGACTGGTATTCCGTTTGAGCTGTGATTTCGTTTGAAAGGGATTCCGTTTGAACAAGACTGTTTGTGTAATTTTGAAAACCGGAACATGGAAGAGGAATTCTACAACGCCTTTGCTACTTCGATTTCCATTGTACAAAACCCGATGTTGGAAAATGAAACGGGAACTATGCAAAAACCGCCTAAGCTAATGAACATCAAGGAGTATAAGGGTTGGAAGGAACGGTTTGAGAACTGGGTACAAGCAAATTATTTGGATGCTTGGGAATGCATTGAAACGAAATACGTTAGACCAACGAATGATGATGAAGAGGTGATTGCCATCAAAACCTTAGTGCCGAGGAGAAAAAGAAATACAAAAACGAAAAGATGATGATCAGTCTATTGCAACAAGCTGTGAAAGAAGATATATTAGTCTTATTATAACACAGTGGGAGTGCGTATTCGATTTGGAAAGCATTACGATCCAAGTTTGTTGGAAGCCAAGAAATGATTAAAAATAAAAAGTCGCTTCTAAAAAAAGAGTTTGATCTATTCCGTGGTTTGAAAAATGAAAGCACAAAGCAGATAATTGAAAGATACTGCAATTTGTTGGTAAATATGAAGAGGGTTAGCATCAATAAAGAGAATGAAGAGTTGATTGAGAAACTGACTGATGCATTGCCATATGAGACTTGGGGTACATACTTGATGATGTTGAGAAATAAGAAAGGTTTTAGCAATTTAACTTTGAGCAAATTCATTGAAAAACTTGAAGCTTAGGAGATGGAGAAAAAGAAGATTTCAAGAATGAAAGTGTTTGATGGTGAACAAGATATTGGGTTGTATTACAAAGCAGGGTTGAATGATAAGACAAACGTGTCACCAAAAGTTGAAACTGCATTCAATGAAAAGAGTTCATCAGGAAGTTCTTCTAAAGGATCAAACAGCAAAACGAATTTTTCATCATATCCGTCATTTGATCCTAATCTTTCTACAACAAAGAATGGCAAGAAGTTACAATGCAATATTGTATTAAATCTTGAGGATGATCAAGATTACACATAAGAAGTTGCAAAAAGCCACATGTCTTTGTTGGGGACTGTTTTAGAATTGTATGGAAGTTTTGTAGTAGGAAGGATCGGGAATCCAATGCTTACAAAAGAGGATTACGATCAAATAGATGCTGAGGAGATGGAATTAATGGACATAAAATGGTGTTTGGCGAGCATTTTGAGAAGAGCTGAGAAATTCAAACAAATCACAGGAAGAGATGACCTCCGTGAGGCTAATGTTTCTACTTTAGGTTTTGATAAATCTAAAGTTACTTGTTTTCGTTGCAGAGAAAAAGGACACTTTGCACAAACCGCGAAGCAAGTGGAGCTCAGAACCCATTCAACAATAATGACTACTATCGGAAAGAGATCTACCATCAAGTTGCTCAACAATCACATCAACAAGAACCACAAGTTGCACATGGGAGAAAGGTGATTAGAGAGCATGTATGGTGAATCATGATGAGGAGAATTCGTCAACAGGATTCAGTTGGGACAAATATGTTTTAGCTGATGGTAAAGCATGTTTGATAGATCAAGATGATGAAAAGTTACCTGAAGGTTTTAGTTGGGAAAATTTTAATTGGGACGATTATGATCCTAACAAAACTCCAAGTCACAAAGCTTTTGTTGCTCGAATTGAAGAAGATAGTGATGATGACAATGAGTATTATGCAAAAAGAATGAGAGATCATTTGAAAATGATGGCAGAAAGTGATAGTGAAGATGATAAAGCTAAAAAGAAAAAGAAAAAGGTTAAAACACCGGTCAGCAGTGATGATGAGGAAGTTCCAGTAGTCAAGAGAAAGGTAAAAGAAGTTCCAAAATTCAAGATTGATGAAGAAGCTGATACACGAAAGATTCCAGCAAATTGTGAAACCTGTGAGATTTTGAAGAAGAAAAACAGTGAACTGATTAACAACATGAATAGGTTGAAGGAATCTTAGGATGTTCTGAACAAAGCAATGAATATGTACAGTGAAACAAGCGATGAACAAGCAACAGCAATGAAGACACTTCAAGGGGCTTTCATGACAAAACAGAAAATCGTCAACAACTATATTGAGAAGTGTGCTGTGCTGGAGCAGAAACTGGAGACACAAAGAATTGAAACAGAAAGAGTGAATAAATTGTTGAAAAGTTACTCATGTTCTTCTTATGTCATTGACAGGATTTATCCGACTGTGGAAGGCATGAAGGCTTTTGAAGAAGACACTCCTGATGAGAAAAAGATTGACACAAAAGAAGAGACATCTAAGAAGAAGAAGGACACAAGAAAGAAAACTGGTGTGAAGAATTCTGGTAAGAAACAAAGTGTCAGTTACAACAAGTGTCCACCCCCGCTTGAAAATGGATATTCGCCAAGAAATCTAAATTCAGAAAGAGTCCAAAAGGCAACAAACTTACAGTGGGAGTCTGAGCCTACAGTTAATTTGCCAGAAAACATTGATATCACTTTTACATCATCTGACACTGATCATGAGTCTGAGTTAATAAAGAAAGTGGTCGATCAGGTGTTGGAAAAGGATGATTCAGAGGAGTCAATGTCGGAGTCAAGGCCAGAGTCAAAGTCTGAGTCAGACACGCCAAGTCAAACCTCAAAACAGGGCAAAAGAGTTTACAATAATGAATTCCTGTTATCAAAATCTAATTTGGATGACGAAATGTTTAAAGTTGCATATACTTTGAATGATTCTGACAAATTATATTCTGATGAGGAATTTCCAATAAGAGGTGTTAAACCAGAAATGATCAAAACGGTTTTCAAACTAACAGAAATTAATATTTCTGAAATAAAAGATGTAAATCTTTCTGAAAAACCTAAAAAATACACCTCAAGAGTTCAACAAAGAGAAAATAAGAAAAAAGGGTTACAGTTCTGGTTCTGGTTATCGAAAGAAACCAAACCAGAACGGTAATTTCAAAAAGAAAGGATTAGGTTTTATTCCACCAGAAAATCATAAAAATGAAAAATATGTTCGAGATTTTAAATCAAAAATGGTATTTGTTTCAGGTACATCTTCTGAAGAAGAAAAAGAAAAGTTGTTCAGAAAGCAATCAAACAGAGAATTCCTTGCAAAGAAGCAAGAAGAAATGAAGAATGGAGCTGAAACGAGAACTTGTTTCAAGTGTGGAAAAAGTGTTCATATTGCCATGAACTGGTCACAAGCAAAACAAATCAAACAGGGAGTTTCTAAACTAAAAGAGAAAGTGATCGAGTTTGAACCACCAATTGAGAGAACTAAACTTTTCAAAAACTCAAAATTTGAAATTGGTGAATGTTCAAAGAGGTTTTACAAGAAAAGAGCTAATTCTGACAACCAAAAATAGGTTGTTAAGAAATCTGATGATGGGTCTAGCAATGATTCTGATTCATCAAAATCAGAGGAGCTAACTTCTGGCGATGAATCTGATTCCATAAAGTCAGAGGAGCCACATGATGAATCAAAAGGTGAAAAATCAGTGCCGATAGTGGATGATGTGAACTTTCCACCACTTCGAGCTGAAAATTTTAAAAAGAAAATTGGTAAAGTTGAAATTTCAAATCAATTTTATTCTGATAAAAAGGTTTTTGATGTTGAAAAGGCCTTTAACCCCAAAGTGAAACACATCTTTGGAAAAATGATTGACAGAAAAGTCAAAGGGGTTAAAGAGTTCTATGGGAAGAAGATGGTAGGTAAGAAACCGAGTGTTGGTAACTCGGAATCACCCAAGGCTGGTCAGGCTTGGGTGGATATATTCTTTGACTGAAAAACCTGACTTGCCGGAGTTCCCAAGTTGGTAATCGTGGAGCATGAATCGGCGTCTTTCTTAAAAATTTGTTTTTGAATGTGTTTAAGTGTGACTTGCCGGAGCTTCCGGGTTGGTAAGAGTGGAGCAGGAATCGTCATCATTCTTTGTATCAGGTTTAATTATGCATACCTACAAGTGGTAAATCAGGGACATTAAGTTGTACCTGTGTTTCCTACAAGTGGTATTTTTTTTTTCTTGAGAAATTCATGAAAAAGTGATTTCGTTCTTCAAGTGGTACAGAGGTATGGTCTAACAAAGTGATTAGTCAAGGTCATTAATTTGAATTTGTTGTAATCTCATTACAAGTGGTTGAAAAAAACAAGGTGATGAATTGATCCCCGAACCTACAAGTGGTAAAATCAACAAAACTTATTTTCCGGAAAAACCATTTTGATTAAAACAAACTTAAGTGTTTTGAAATCTTAATGGGAAAATAGTTTGTTGTGAGGGGAAGTTCTGATTATTTATGCCAAGTGGATGACGAATTGAAGTAATTCACAACAGTTGTCACTTTACTTGTACAGTTTGTTTTCAAATTTCTTTAATTGTGTTTGCATTTTAGGGGGAGTAAAAATTTCAGAAAATCCAAAAACATTAGAAAATTTGAAAAAGCCAAAAACATGATAAAATGAAATAGAGTTTTGTTGTAAAAAGAGGAAATGATAGTACATCAATGGACTATCACAACACGCTAAAGAAATGGAAAGTTTAACGTGATAAACAATCTCACTGTGGATGTGCCAGTAGGTTTTTATATATTTAGTAGATTGTTTTCGAGATATAAACCTAAAATTTCAAACTTGCTTATCTCGTGAGGAACATTTCTTGGATATATGGGTAACCCCTGAAATCTTGTTTGAAAGGTCCCTCTTTCTGAGATACTAGGTCTTTATACTCAGTGATATATGGGGTATTATCCCGGGACTTCTGATATTGCGGAAGCAATGGCCTAGTCTCCGTATAATACTTTGCTTCTGCTTGAAATATAGCATCGCCCTCAGTACAAAAAATGATGAAACATTGAAAAATGCTAATCATGTGCTGTTGAAGAAAAGATTCTCTAAAAGGAACACACCTAAAGTCGAACCGTCATCTCTCTGCTGAACGGAAGTTCTGACCTGAGCTCTCACGGTTTCGCATTTAACCTTTACAGATATCATCTAGGTATACTCACATGTAAGACTGAATATTGAGATCTGGATACGGGAGTATATTCAAGTGGTGGGACACGCGAATAAGTTTAAGTCCATAAAACACTAATCTCGTATCTCGAAACAGTTGAACTTTGTATGAAAATTTAAGTGGACTAGTATACTGACAATCTAAGTGAATTGTTTAGAACTTAAAATGTTTAAAGCTTAACGGTGTTGGTGATTTGTCTCAAAAACTGATATGATCCTCTTACACAAACTCACAAAAAGATTGTCTGTAAATACTTCTTTACTGCATTTCTTTATAAAAAATCCCAACAAGATTTTGAGTGTGTTTTAGCATAAAATTTTGAAAAATCCAAAAAGATTTTCGACAACTGGTGTTGGAAAGCTGATTTTCAAAATTCTAAGTGCTAAGCATGATGAACATCATTTGAGGGGGAGTTTGAGTAAAAAGGTTTTAAAAATAATTCTGCAAGTGGTCATCAGAATCTTTTAAATGTTAAATCATTTCATTTTTTTAAGTGGTTCATCAGAGATTTGCAAGTGATGTCTGAGGTTGCAAAATCTTTGTATTATAAAACTTATGTTTGTGGTAGAGAATATGCAGGTTAGCCAGGTTATAATACCTGAGGATTCTGTGTTTAAAGAAAGCCAGATTTTGATTCTGAGCAGAGTGTGAACCAGGTTACGATCCAGAATGCGATCCCAGCTGATTGAAAGGGGGAGTCTGTAGATGATAAGAGCCAGGTTATGATTCTGGAAGCCTGTTATTCACGCAAGTTGTTGATGAACTTAAGGAATCAAGAGATCTGATCAAGAAAATTAGAAAACTTGAAAGCCAGCTTGCGATCCTGATTCGTTAAAAAATTGTTCGAGGGGAGTTTGTTAATGCTGATAGAAAGAGAAGAAGAGTTTGAGGATGTGATGTGCGTGAAGTGTGTTATATTTTAGGTATGTATTTTAAGCCCTTTTACACTTTTTAGCCAAGTTTTAAATTTATAAAACACGATATTTACTAACACTAAACACACATATGGGCAAGTGCAGCCATCGTGGACGTAGTATAGTGTTGGTAAGATACCGAGGTCGTCCAAGGACACAAGAGCTTTTAGTACCGGTTTATCCTCAACGTCTAATCAAATCAAAATGTTAGAAAAAGATATTTAAACTAAAAAAATAAAACTAACTAAAATGCTGAAGATAAAAATAAAAATAAAACAGATAGACAAGATGAATCACTTGGATCCGACTCGTGTGTTAGTGTAACCTTTGATTATTTTCGCACTTGTTTAAGAGATTATCTTAGTTATTGTAGTAGGCCCCTCTTTTGAAGGCGACGTTACCCTCAACCCAGTAGTTTGAGTCAGCAAGGATACAATCCTAAAGGGTCGGATTATTGAAAGATAATTAATTAAGTTATTAATGCATAATGTGGTAGGCCCCTCTTTTGAAGGTGACGTTACCCTCAGCTAAGTAGTCTGAGTCAGCAGGGATACAGTCCTAAGTAGCTGGATTAAAGTTTTAATAGTGGTTTAACTAATGAGGGGATCAAAGAGTTTGGACCCCCGCCATCCAATACCTTTGGGTATTGAAGGAGGTCCTACTAAATTTGACCCAGGTCCCTTGCAGGATCTCTAAACGCTGAACAACGGCAAGACTCTTACCAAACCGTTCCCATAACCCCCGACCAGGTAGCCAACATACCTCCATATAGACCGTGGAGATATGAATGGTGAAAATCTTTTATTTTATATAGACAGTATAATAATGCCAAGACACCATGGACAAATGATAAGGAAGAATCACCTTCAACATAAGAAACTAGTTATTAAAGTCATTAATACATAACCAATTAAAAAGTGCAAAAGATTAAAAATAAAAAGTATTACACTAAACACTTGTCTTCACCAAGTGATGTAAGAGACTTAGGCAAACATGTCCTTTGATTGTCAAGAACTCTTACGATCAATCTTGGATCCGAGACGACTCACACACTCTATGATGGACAATGGATGATGGTGGTGGATGATGGTGTTATGGTGGTGGTGGGTGGTGGGTGAAGTGTGAGAGAGGTGGTGTGCCAAGGGATGAGTTGAAATGGCTCCAAGCACTCCTATTTATAGGCTGAACAGAAGCTCGGGCACGGCCCCGTGTCCGCTGGGCACGACCCCGTGTCCATCTTTGTCTCTTTCCTCATTAATTGTAATTCGCAATTACAATAAATGCGCCTGCAGGACTCTGACCACGCCCCCGTGTCCGCTGGGCACGGCCCCGTGGTGGGCAATAGAAGCTTCTAAAGGTTTGTCTTTTCTGCTGCTTCTTGGGCACAGCCCCGTGCTTGCTGAGCACGGGGCGTGTTCAGTATTCTGTTTCCTTGGTTTTGCTTGGGAAGATGCTGTTGAGGGGTCGGGAATTCCACTTTTGCTCCTTTTCTTGTATTTATGTTAGATTTTGCTGTCTTTTTGATTCTTTTGTTAATTTGAGCTCATTTAATCCTGAAAATACAAAAGGAAGACAAAAACACACTTTTTCCAACATTAGTACTAAAAAAGGGTTAGTTTTATGCCATATTTGATATAATTTATATGTTGCATTTTGTGCATATCAGGATGCTTCAAAAGAGCCCGAAGACTGATAAAGACTGAAGATGCAAAGACTCGACACTTAAGACTCGTCAACATTCGAGGGGGAGTCTGTTAGTGCATGCGTCTGTCGACTTCATCTTGTATCAAGTCTTGTATTTAGAATGTTAGATCAGAGCACGCAGTTCGAGATAATGTAATTCTGCTTGAATGGGTTAATTCCGCTTGAATGAGACATGGAGTAATTCCGCGCGGAATTAGATTCCGCTTGGAATCTAATCCCGTTTGGAACCTCTTCAAGTGAAATCACAAGCCTATATATACCCCTTCAAGCGATATTAGTTGAAAGAGTTCCGGTCAGTGTAACGAAGTGCTGCCGAAGTGCCGTCTCGCTGTAATTTGTCATCATATCAATCAGAAAGGCAGTTTATGTGTGTATCTTGCTGAATTGAGCTCATTACGTCTGTTTCCGCCTTTCGTTTTGAGCATAAACTCTTCTGATCGACTCGTTTGGGTCTGAAACCAATCCTACAAAGCATGATTCATCATCTTCCATATGATGAACTTGTGACATGTGAAGTGTGAACCGTGGAAGCTTTGGCTTTCCAATCTAGTTCCACTCCTTCACTTGTGAACTTTGTGTATGAACACTCAAGTGACATTCTAGTATCAAAGTAACATAACCCCGCCTAGCCTTTGACACTTAGTTAACTCTTTCCATGTCGTGGTGGTTCACCCAGGTTAGGATTTACTTGGTCACTTGAGCATACATTAGTTAGTTTTATTCTTGTTATTCATGACCCTCCGGATCATCATTGTGATGATTTGTGTAGTGGTGAATTATACAAAGAGCTTAATCCTCCATGCTTGACTTATATGACAATCTATAATGGACTTAGTTTTAGGTTAATATTATAACTATATAAATATATATATATATATATACATAAGAACATGGCTGAATTTATGATGGTAATCGGGTCATGATTATTCGTCATAAACTTAGTCTATTATATCTAAGAATCTAACACTCTCGTTATTGATTCTAATGGGCAAACTAGGACCCATGAAATCACACACAACTTAGTGTCAAAAACGAGTACTTAGACTAGATAATACTTTTATGAATCCATACTTTTGGTACTTTAAATTCTAAATCTTGAATCTAACAACCCCATAAATATCATGTAACCTTACCAATTATTCCTTACTCATAAATAACTCGTCACACACGGATAATCGGAAGGCTTGGCGATATTGTGAGTATACTTGACCCTCTTTACGCTTTAATGCACTTTTGGGTGTAACATGTTTCAACTATCAAAATTCACAATACACATAATGAAATGTCATATAATGAAATGATTAAACGAGTTACACTTACGTTTATGAGAATTACGAATCAAGCATCAACCAAACGTATGTATCGATGTATAACTAATGTATAAACGATGTATATTTCATATATAAAAAAAATCATTTCATTACGCTCAAAGTCTCGGATTTACAATAGCTTGAAACGAAATATGATTACAAAGGAAACGAGTTTCCGAAATTAGAATTACAAGATGAACTTTCTAAAAACGGAAAGCTGCGAAATACGAGGCGTTACAACAAGTCTATCCTAGGTTTATAGCCTATGAGGGAGTAGATCGAATTAGGATACTTTTGTAAACCACTTAGATAGCCTGTGAGGGAGTCTAGACTAACCGGTGTCCATAACAGCCTTTAGAGCTCCATAAGTGTCTTCCCGAGAAGGGTTGGGGATCTTGTTCGACGTCTCAATAGGTTTAGAATTAAACGATCCCGGTTCCATAATAACTAACATCCCAATAAATCATTACTAGTACAATCCAGGATTCCAGTCTAGGTAGTCTTTTTCCATATCATCTGAGTAAAAACCCAAGTTAGTTCGTGTCTAGTTACTTTAGTTAATTAATTTAATTAAATCGCAATTTTAGGATATTTAACCCCCCCCCATCAAACAGTGTCAGTCTAGATAAGCTAGTTAACGTAGTTAAATTGAGTCATGTGGGTTCGATTTCCGGACTTACTTAGCTTTACTAGAGTCTATCGGTCCGCTTGCCGGTTAGTAGTTTAGTTGAGTTTAGAGAGTCTAGAGTATTACTTAGTGTCTAATTTAGGTTGTTTTTATTAAACTACTTTTAGCACATCAAACATTCGGGCATTTTACTCTTTATTGGCGCATTCTTGAGTTATTGGCAAGTGTTTAGTCAAGAAAAACAAGTGTTTAACAAAGAAATTTCAAACAAGTGCATTGTTAGAAGTAGTTGTGAGAAATTTGTAAGGGAATCACTAAGTTTGTTTAGTGATGAGAGATAGTAGTGACCATTATCACTTGAAATTAGTGAGACATATAAGGTGATCATTTCCTATAAAAGTGTGAGACGTTTATACAAGGTGATCGCTATCTTTGCTTAGGGGCTGGCAACTTCTAAATGGTTAAGTGCTGAACCAGTAAGAGGTCTAAGAGGTCTGAAACATTAAGTGCTCAATCATTAAGAGGTATGAACCATTAAGAGGCAGTATAATGCTTAACTGTTTAGAGGCAAATGTCTGACCAATTCAGATTAGAGATCTTAACCATTCAGACTTAGTATAATGCTTAACCATTCAGAGGCAAATGTCTGAACCATTCAGCCATGTGCTCGTGAAACAGACAGTCTGAACCATTAAGTGCTGAACCAGTAAGAGGTCTAAACCATTAAGAATCTCATTAAGAGGTAAACAAACAGCCCCTTAGTGAGGCAATTGTCTAACGGGTATCCCTATCGGAATTATGGAGACAACTGATGGAGAAACTCTCGATCGGAGAATCAAGATGAGGACGTAGAGGGATTAATTAACATCTATCGAACTTCTATAAATAGTATTGTCCTTCCTTAACTGTTTAAATACTTGCACATCTTGTGCGTTGTACGAATTTGTGTATGTATGGGATCATCTAAAAGTGCCAAGTTTGATTTTGGCACTTTTGATATTAAATCCCTTAGTAACTATTTACATGGTGTTAGGGATGCTAATTGGGTCATGTTCGTAGGTTAATGAGGTTCAACCCGATCTGAACCCGAAAATTTTAGATGAACCTGAACACCACCCAAACCTGAAAATCGTGTCATACATACGAACCTGAACATGACCCAAATACTCGCGGGTTGACCCGTACACGATCCAAATATTCGTGGGTTAACCCGAACACGACCCAAATATTCGCGGGTTAACCCGAACACGACCCATTCAACCCGAAATTTTTTATTTTTATTTTTTTCCGCATAGTAATATATTCAAATAAAAATTTACTAAAAAACATAAATGTATATAATAAAATTATATTTAAATTATAAAATCTTTTGTCAATTTCTCTTTTTAACTTATAATTATGACATATAATACACATAAAATTTTATTTATGTCATAAAACATATTTTAAAAAAATATATATAATATAAATGGTTAAGCGGGTTAACCCGCCAACCCGACTGGGTTGACCCGAAACCGACACGTTTAACTAAATGGGCTCGCGGGTTCAACTTAAAACTGACCTGAACCTGTGTAAACTATACCTAAACCCGTGAATTTCGTGTTAGGTTCATGTTGGTTTAGGGTTATATTAAAAATTAACACCCCAACATGGTGTTTCACTTATAAAAACTTTAGTTTGTTAAAGCCTTAGATCCTTATCACCTTGAACTTCTGGTAAGTGGTTGGTCACCACTTACAAAGATCAAATACAACAGTAGGTTATCTTAACAAGTTACAACGCTATGCAACCCTCAGATATGAGATTCTCAATAGACTTCTTTTGTTAAAACTCAAATGTTAAAGGGTTATTGAATTTAAATAACCGTAACTTTATCATTTGGTTGATTGCACTCTCAATGTACGAATTGTGTTACACCACTTGCAGCTTTCAACTTATTTCATCTGGCACTCTCAAACTAACTGAACCCTAACCCAGTTAGTTTCTTGCTGATGTGGCACTTGTTTAGTGACGTGGTATCTAACGTGGCTTTTTTTGTGGATAAAATGGCATCTAATGTGACACTTGCTTAGTGACGTGGCGTCTGACGCCAGCTAACTGGGTTAGCGTTCAGTCAATTTGGGAGTACCAGAGGAAAATAAGTTGAAAGTTGAGCGTGGCGTTGTACAATTCGTGAGTTGGGAGTGTTATCAGCCAAATAGTGAAAGTTGGGGTCATTTAAAGGGTGTTAATAAAGCCACACCCCAAAATCTTATTTCCACACTCCCTATATAGGTCGTATAAGATTATACGGCCCGTACAGAATAATCTGACATGCGAAATATTGGGTTGTATAATGTTATACGGACCGTATAATGTTATACGGCTTGTATAGATGGAAAAAATATTAAGTCGTATAACATCATATACGGGTTGTATAACATTATACGGCTCGTATAATATTATATGAGGTTTGCGTCGTATAACATTATATGGGTCGTGTAATATTGTATATGAGTCGTATAATGTTATATGGTTCGTATACATAGGGACAAAAAACATTCTTTTATATATATATATATATATATATATATATATATATATATATATATATTTTGCAAGATTCTTCTATAGGGGTATAGTTATAGAGTTGTGAAAATAAAATTTTAAAGGATATGAAAACACTAGAGCCTATTTAAAAATCCAGTAACCCAATGTTTAATCCAACATATACCAAATCTTTCTTAGAATTGGTTGATCATTTATCATTTTGTCAAATTTAAAATCATCCTCCTATAAAACTAGGGGTGTTCATCGAATCGAATATCGAATTTTCGAATTATTCGAATCGAATTGTTCGAATAATTTTTATTTTTCCTTGAATTCGTATTCGATTCGAATTCGATTAAAACCTATCGAATTCGAATCGAATTCGTATTCGAATAAAAAACCCAATTCGTATTCGATTCGTATTCCATTAAAATTTCGAATTCGAATTGAATTCGAATAAATTCGATTTAATTCAGAATCTGTAAAACATGTAAAAAGCTATAAAAATGAAACATAAATTTTAAAGCAGCCATAAAACATGACATCACATTAAAAAGTTTCAAATAAAGTACCACAAGTCTAAATTCAAAACGATAAGCCGGGAATAATCACTCCACATTATAAGTTAATATTTTTATGTTTAGAAATCTATTGATAGATTTGTTGATTAGGTTTTACTTATGGGTCATGTAATGGGTTTGGTAATGGGTAATCTTAATACTTGGAAAAAATTTAGAAAAGAATTTATAGTTGTGACCCTCACTAAACCAGGTATCCGTACGATTTAATTAATAATTAATTGCTACTTAATTACTGTGCTTACTTGAAATTACTAATGAACTGCTACTTGATTTCTGATACTTGTATATTCCTGCATCATACTTTACATACCGTCACTACATTATTTACATGCTGAACTCTAGTGACAAACATGATGCACAAAAGCACAGTAGCACTATGAACGGATAACCTATTGAACATGCTGACAAAGCCAGCATCAGGCAGATACTGCCTCTAAGGCCTGTATGAGCCAGAATTATTTTACTACACCCATAGTGAGTGTAGGGATACAAGGGTTGTAGAACTGCGTCTCTAGGAATAAGTTACGATGACTAGATGTGCCTAAAACATACACTGAGCACAAAACACAGCAACAAATCAGCTTTTGGCTAACTAATAAAGTGCCAAAACATGAGAAAAATATTATTAGACACTTTCCAAAGTGTCAGGAATAAGTTGTGTCACTAAAAATGGTATTTACGACACTTAAAAGCTTTGTTAAGCGCTTTAACGGATTACTATCCAACCGAACAACCGGACTATACCCGGAACATAAAAATATTGACATTAACAATA
Organism: Helianthus annuus; assembly: GCF_002127325.2. Classification (NCBI taxonomy): domain Eukaryota; kingdom Viridiplantae; phylum Streptophyta; class Magnoliopsida; order Asterales; family Asteraceae; genus Helianthus; species Helianthus annuus. Next base: position 130,132,280 of record NC_035438.2, on the reverse strand, counting down.
TTGATCTTTTTCTGAGCCAGTTAGGGTCCCCGAACACCCTAACACCCGCCATAAAACACAACACACAACTAACCAAGTTAATCCCTAAATCTAACTTAGTTAACCTAACTAAACATCAACTAACTAGTTAGAATCGAACTAGGGACCTCCCCCACTTTTAGAAGCGTCCCCATCTAGGGGACATGATTGTACAAGAGTTGATTATTTTAATCAACATGTTTAATATCTAATGAACATCAAATCCATTGGACAATAATCCTTCCATTTGCCTATAAGTAACTAGTGGTGGCACAGGAGATCTTACACTCCACACACTTCACCACTCAAGCTCTCTCTCCTCTCTCTTGGTTCTCGGCCGAAGGCACCCCACCCCCATCCATCATTGTTCGATTTTGATCAAGCAATCCAAAGTCTATACAAGTGTTACGGGCAACATACGAGGAGCCTTGGAGCAAACGGAAGACGAAGGACCTCTTTCCCTAGCTTTTATCCACGCATTTTTCGCATAGATTCTTCCCTAGCCTCGAGCTAGAGGTATAATGCTTAAAACACTCTCTCGAACTAATCTAAAGTGGTTAATGCAATGTGTAATGGTTAAAACTCGGAATCTTACAATTTGAAGCATTAAAGTTTACTAAAAATGCAAGTATTGTTGGTTAAAAGATCACTAGTTGTGTAAATGTTGTAGTATTGATTTTGTGTGGTTATCTAGACCCGATCTATGTTGTGGTAGCTCGGATCATCATTTAACCCGGTTTGGTTAAGGTCATGGATCTTGACATAAGCTTGTTTTGAATGGTACAAGGGTTAAAAGGTGAAACTCTACCACACGCGAATCATGAACTTGTGTAAAAATGTTTTACTTGTAAAATAGTATTTAAAACTAGCAGATCTACGTATCTGCAAGTGGTATTTTCAAAGAACCAAGCGTCAAAGAAAATCATGTTTTCTAAAAATAGATCTTACATTAACAAGCATGATTTTTATAAACCACAAGTGTGTAAACACTTGTGAAATGAAAAGTTTCGACAACATGACAATCTTTGTAAAAGATGACGAGAAGTTGTAAAGATGGATTTACTCTAAAAACGAGGTTTTTACGAGATCAAATTACTTTATATAAAGATCCACAAAATATAATGGGATTTACACTATAGTTTCGGAAAAACTACAAGTTCATGTACTTATGCGATTTACATACTTGTCGACTAGTTGATGTGTCGGAAATTGTTTGATTGAATAAAGAAGTTGTTGAAATTGATTTAGTAAAAGAAAATGATACGCTTGAAAGCGTGGCCACCTCCAGTTACAGAGGAAACTCTGGCGAAATTTTTCTAAAAACCTAACACTTAGAATTATTTACACTACAAGTGTTAGAATTATTTTTGACATGTTTTCAAAATATATTTCGCCACGACTTAATTTACAAATATTCGGAGGTGGGATTTTCACAAAAACTAAACGTGATAAATAAATATATTTAGTAAATATATTTTCACCACACTGTTTATGATTATTTTGTGAAAAATACATAAATATTATTTTTAGAGTAAAAATAATATTTACGAACGTTAACAGATCCAAAATAATACGAACACCTCTACGATAATTATATAAGTTACACCGGTAATTACTATTACCACACGAATGATAAAACGTAACTTACGCATTATACGGAAATATTTATGAACGCGTATTTTATCGACGTATTATTTTTGGGGAAAATTATGTGAAATAAAAATATAATATTTTTGAGAAAAATATTTATATTTTGGAATTAGAAATAATTATATATTAAGTGAGACTTAATGATATAATTTGAACGCACATGTATTAAATCCCCCATCCTTGGGAAGGAAATTAACTACCAAGTATATACGAAAAATAAACACGGAATAGTTGTCTAACTATTTCCCAAAAACTTAAACTATAAAGCTAAGGCACGACCGTCCGTCTAATAGATTTAGCACATGTAGGTCGTTGCACAGCTGCCCGATTTGGAGTACTTGGTAGAGACGCACCGACTGTGAGTTCATGTCCCCCTTTTCTCTTAACTGTTTTCAGTTTTCTAAACTGCGGGGGTGAAATACATGTTACTATGATTACGAGTACTTTTTACATGGTATGGTTAGCGTAAGGAGGGTTACTACATAGATCATGTGAGTGGGTAGGCGGGAACTGGAGGCCATTAATCCTCATTGTAGGACCGAGGGACGTAAGCGGTAGATCTATCTGGGTGTAGCGAGCCCAACCCCAGGTCCAGCATAACGGACCTCGGGGTGACTTTGTGCCCCGACGCAAAATCGCAAGGGTTGAGTCTTCCTACTTGCACTTCACACGTATCAATGGCCTTGCAAACCATTGGTGATCTCTTTTTCCTTATTTGCTACATACCAGGATTTTGATAACTACAAAGGTTTATTTACTCACTTTCGCATGAACTCGCTCAACATTATTGTTGATTTTTCAACTTACATGTATTTCAGGGAATTAAAGATCTGGCACGGTATGGCACGTTTTCCCGCTGCACTAGTTCCGAGGTCATCCGGGGTTTAGGGAATGTGACTCTTTCCTGGACAAGTCACAGTCCTTAAACCATGTTTATGTTTTGTTTGTTTGTTGAACAATGTTATGGTTGTTAGGGTGTTTTCCCGTTAAGACAATGGTATTGTATTTGGTTTTTAAAATTTAATGGATGATCTTGCATGTTTTTAATTCATATAGCTTTGTTATGATTAAGCTATGGTATTAAGAAGTCACACCAAATTAACCACGCTTCCGCAAAGCCAAGGTGTGACAATAGTATAGCTTAATAAAAGTTATATATTTATTATATATAAAAATAATAAATAAAAATGTATAATTTTTATTCGAATTTCGAATCGAATCGAATTTGAAATTATAAATTCGTATTCGATTTACTTGACTCGAATTGAATCGAATTCGAATTTTTATAATCGAAACGAATTCTTGATAATCGAATCGAATCGAATTTAAACGAATTTCGAATTTTTTGAATTCAAAACGAATCCTGAACACCCCAATATAAAACTATGGAGATCAACCCAACATTATTTTAGGAATCATGAAACAGCACTTTGTCCTTTCCACAATGATATTCATATAATATGCAAGAATGACGTATATATGTTTTTTTAACGGCAAGAATGACATATATTTACATTTAGAAAAGATACGTTTACGCTCTGAGTAATCGTAGTTCTTTTTATTATTTGAAAATTTACTTGCATACAAAAGTTCGTTTGCACTTTTATGAAAAACATAATTTATTAGTTGGCTTGTGCATCTTAAAACATATATTTATATAAATATTAACAAATTAAGGAAGCCAGTACCAATGTACCATCATGTGGTACCACTCGACACATACTATATGACAAGATGCTTATTAAGACCGAACTAAACTTTTACCGATCCATACTTTAAGAAAACTCAAGACCGACTCTTCACAAAAGAGGCCACTACCAATGTACGATCATGTGGTACCACTCGACACTTCAAGGGATGAACTATATAACAAGATGCTTATTAAGACCAAACTAAACTTTTACCCATCTATACTTTGAGGAAAACTCAAGATCAACTCTTCTTTGATGGAAAGAAAAAACAATTATAAGGAACTCCATTTTTTACCAGGTTTTTGCTCTTTTTTTACGCACCTTTATCTTCTTAAAAACAACAAAGGAGCATGGGTGTCGTTTACTAGTTAGAATTCTAAATTCTTTTTGTATTTCTGATGATTTAATCAACTAGGTGTCATAATTTTGTAGAAGTTTTATGATATTGTTTCGAACTTTATAGTTGTGTGATGAAACATAGAAGGCCACATGTAAAAACAATGTGTATTCTTTAATTCATTAAGGCACTGAATATTCACGATTGTTACATGTAAGATTGTGAAGCTAATAACATTTTATTTTGTTTAATTGATTGTTATAGTTGCAGAATTTAAATTTAAAATAAACTAATTAAGAACAATTTATCAATCGCACCTGAATTCACTTACGTTGACTTGTTTAGACCATCCCCAATGCAAGATGCTAAATACAGGTATTTATGCATCCAGTCAGCTGTCACGTCATATTTATATAAATGCACAAAAAACATTAATTTCTCTCCAACTCTACAAACATTCTTACCAATACTTGTATTTCCACATCACCACTTTTTTATATTTTATTTTTTGAACATAAAATTTCTTTATAATTAACCCGTTTCTATTTCGGTATTATCTAAAATATACATAAATTAATTAAAAAATGTATTTAAACATAAATAAACATTTAATTTTTAAACATAATCTTTTTATTTGTTTTGTTCGGTTATTATTCGTATAAATTAATTCTATATTTTATTATCATTGATTATTCTTTATTTTATTATTTTGAAGGCTTTGGTCCACTGGTTCAAAACTTATTACCGTAAGTATTTTTTTGTTACCGTTGAGCACTTGAAAAAGAAAAATAAAATAAAATAAATTAATGAGCAGACGTTTATCTTTATTTATGTTGTGGCAAAAGAAAAAAATATATTAATTACTTTGGATCTCAGTTGTTCCCTAAATGCACTGTTCTTGCAGAAGCGTATTCTCTTCAAATGCATTTTGCTCCAATCAAACCTTTGGTAAATGCATAATCCATGTCACAATTATCTAAATGCATACATTGAGAATGGTCTTAGGGGTTAACTGTTACATTAAATTTCTTTAAGCTATAAAATAGTTAACTAATATCTAAGTAATTATTGAAAAGGGAATTTACAATCCAAACCTGTGTTCAGATGAACTTTCTTATCACTAATAACTACCTTGTGGTTAGCAACTAGTCTTTAGCAGTAATAACTTTGTTATAAGTTATAACAAACGCTAAAGTTCAATACTAAACATGAGTAAAAACTTGTTATATCAGTAGGAACATGTTATCCACATTAACCCAACATCAATATCAGTGGTGAATCCAAGATTTTTTTTCCAACGGGTTCCTTTTGGTAGATTTTCACTAATTCTCACTATTTTTTTTAAATCATACAAAATTTCCACTGTTTTTTTCATTTTTTTTCAAACCGAAAGGGTTCCCGAGAATCCGCAAAACACCCCTGGATCCGCCACTAACCAATACGATTCCATAAGCAATAACACATCCTTGGTAGCAATCATCCATCAATATGAAGTTCTCATTACTAGAAACTTCATTCATCAGTAGCATTGTAGCAATGATCTAGAAAAAAAAACAACGAAGTTGTTACAAATGAAGAGTTGATGAACACTTTAATATTAATGCCCGAAATTAATAGTAAGAGAGAAAATAGTAAGGGTAAATTTCACTCTTGGTCCCTATGGTTTAGGTGATATTCGGTTTTCGTCTTTTATTTTTTCTTTTTTTGCATTGACAAACCCCAACGTATCTACTTCTTGCATTTCTAGTCCAAATCACTAATGAAGTTAACCTTTTTTTGTTAAACCCATGCACAATTACTTTTTAAGACCATGTGTAGTGGAAGAGGGTATACTCTTGGGTGTTTTGCGTCATGTGGCAGTCCAGTCAGCAATGAGGCATTATGGGGCGTTTTTTTCTAAAATGGGTGTAGTGGGGATGTTAGAATTGTGGGGCATTATGTTAAACGAGGTGTAAAAAATTAAATAAAAAAAACTATCAAAAAAAGGGTATTGGCCAACCAAAAAGTAGAATGCATGTGATTGGCCAAACAATTCAATAAGACGCCATATGCCTTTTTTTTTTTTGAAAAAACGCACCGGGGGACGGTTGATGGGCGTTATGGAACGTTTTATGGGGGAAAACGCCCAAAAACCCTTCACTACGGGTGGGCTAACTATTGGTCCTAAAAAATAAACCACATAGATCTAGGGATGGCAAAAATTACACTTCAAGTTTCAACACTTTTACAAAGTCATTCTAAAGTCTAAATAGGAACTCTTTTAAATACAACTGAATCAAACAACTTAAAAGATCAACCTCTTTATCAAACAGGTTAACTGGACAACTCGTTTATTGAATGAATCGTGTTCATATCAACTTGTTTATTAAACGAATCGTGCTTGAGTTAACATGCTTAGTAAACAATTAACGTTAGTTAACCTAAAACCTGATTATTTACGTGTATCTTGTCATGAATTCCCACCCCTAAATTCAATGTAACATATGAATTTCCATTTTAATTTAACCAAAGTCATAGATTAAGACCAATGTAAGATGAAAATAAAGAGCATTGCCATATAAGCAGCGGTGGTTTCACATTTCACCAAGATATTTTATAGTGATTTAGAACAAGATAGCGTAATTAATAAAAATCATACAAAGATAAATTATTGTTTATATATTTATTAACAAAAGAAAATAAACAACAATAGCCCCAGGCGAACACCTCCCTCTTTTCTTCCCCTCACGCCTCTACAGCGCCCAAGAGAGGGCAAGGTTTCAGGCCCTCGCCCTCTACTAACGAAAGAAAATAAACAACAATCGCCCCAGGCGAACACCTCCACCTTTTCTTTCCCTCACACCTCTATAGCGTCCAAGAGAGGGCGATGGCCTGGGCGAGGTTCCAGGCCCTCGCCCTCTACTAACAAAAGAAAATAAACAACAATCACCCCAGGTGAACACCTCCACCTTTTCTTCCCCTCACTCCTCTACAGCGCCCCAAGAGAGGGCGAGGTTCCAGGCCCTCGCCCTCTACGTGGCGGGCCGTCGCGCTCCTTTCTTATTTCACGACACATGTCCCAACTCCAAAACCTCTAAATTAATTTCCACAAAGGTCCAAAAGTATGGTGATAACGTGGCATTGATTCATTGGACATGTGATAGGAACCATAACAATTCACAATTCACTTCACTTCACTCGTGCCCATAAATACCCCCCCAACCCATGAACCAAATCCCACACACTCATCCCCATTGCATTTGCATTGTTTGATCCCATTTCTATGCAGCAGAAAGGCAGATCATTCAACAGCAGATCTCGTTCCTTTTCAAGATCCCGTCTTGCAATCGAGGGCTCATAATCACCCCCGATTTTCCCTCAAAAAAAAAAAAAATTAATTTCTCGTCCCAGTTTCAATTATTTCCTTTTTCCATAACAATTATTATTATTTTTATTATTATTAATCTACACCATCTTGATCCAAATCTCTGCAATGGCTGCTGTTGTTAATGGTAATTATTATTATTATTAGTTATTAATTATTAATTATTAATCAGATGTTTTGAATTTTGTTTATGGGATTATGAATTCGGAATTTAATTGTTAATTGGGTTGAAATTGTAGGAGGAGAACGTGAGGTTCAGAAGAATTATTGGGTGGAACACTCTGCTGATCTTACTGTGGAGTCTATGATGCTTGATTCACAGGCATCTGATCTTGATAAAGAAGAAAGGCCTGAGGTATATTTTATGTTTTATTAAATTAAATTAATATATTATAATTGATTTGGGGTTTGTTTTTTTATTGGTTGGTTTGTTTAGATCTTTTTGATGTTTCTGTTTTTTGGGTTTTTTTTATTGTTTATGTATTTGTTTAATATAAAGAATCTTGGAGACAGTTATACATTATAGATCTTCTGGTTATATAATTTTTTTTTTTCCTTCTTTTTGGTATTAATTTAGGGTTGTGCTAAACGAACACTTTTTAAGAACTTTTTGAAATTTTTTTTATTGTATGTACACCCCTCCCCTGTTACAACGAGCCTGGTAACGCTCGTTGTTGGGGGAGAGTTATTGGGCCTCGTGCCCATCAACCAATCAAATTAATTCTTGTTTTTTTTTTAAACTTTTTTAGATTTTAATAGGCTGTGAAAACTTGTGAAACGAGAATAGTGGAGTGAAAAAAGTGAGTGAAAGTGGTTTGGTGATGTGCCAGTGTCACTTTATGATATGGTAGTGAAAAAAAATGAAACCGTAACACGCCCCTTAATGTATGATTCTATGATTTGACCCCTTTTGTGGCTCTATGTTTGGGGTCCAATGGTCCATATCATCTATAGTAATTTATCAAAATAGGTATTTGGATGTGCTTTTTTTGGAAGTGATAATATATTTATATAATATGAATAATCAAAATCATATAACAGATTGACAGTTGTAATTAAAGGATAGTAGAAGATAGTGTTTAGATATGTTTATGTTGCTTGAAGTTATAATAATCATATAAACAGATGTTTGAGTGTTTGGCAGATAATCAGTTTCAAAACACAAATCCAAACACCCCCTTAGTTTTTTTTTTTTTTTTTTTTTTTTTTTTTTTTTTTTTAACATGGGTCTCATGTGTACTCCTTTCTTAGGTACTGTCACTACTCCCACCCTATGAAGGGAAAACTGTCCTTGAATTAGGAGCCGGTATCGGTCGTTTTACCGGTGAACTAGTGAAAACTGCAGGCAAAGTCATAGCCCTTGATTTCATTGACAGTGTGGTTAAAAAGGTATTCGTATTGATTTCATTGAAAAAGAAGTTATATTTATTATGGTTTATTTTTCGACGTTTTTAACTGTGTTTTTAACAGAATGAGAGCATCAACGGGAACCATAAGAATGCCGAATTTATGTGTGCTGATGTCACCTCACCAGACCTCAACTTTCCAGCTGAATCAATGGATTTGATTTTCTCGAATTGGTTACTGATGTATCTTTCTGATAAAGAGGTGAGCCGTAACCCTTCCGTTAAAAATATTTCATAAACAAGTTTAGTTCATGTTAACCTTCAAGGGCAGGGCCCGATCGGAAACAAGTAGTAAGCTGTTGATCACTGGTTAGCAAGATATTGGTGGGGCCCGATCTTGTTAACCTTTTACCCTTGTGGTTTCTTAAAAGAATTTCATAAACAAGTGGTAAGCGCGTGATCACTGATTAGCAGGATATTGGTGGGGCCCGATCTTGTGATCGAATGATTATAGCTTAGTTTAAACATATGGTTAGCATGCTTAACTTTTTACCCTTGTAGTATATTTATGTGAAGTCAAAATATTGACTTATATTTAGACCTTTTTATTGCATTTTTTCAACCAAATGACTGATTTTGTTCTTTTATTCTGGTTATAGGTGGAATATGTTGCTGAAAGATTTTTGAAATGGCTGAAGGTGGGAGGATATATATTCTTCCGAGAGTCATGCTTTCACCAGTCTGGAGACCATAAGCGAAAGCAAAATCCCACACACTACCGTGAACCTAGGTTCTACACCAAGGTACATACATACATATATATATATATACACACACACACATGGTTTTGAAAAACGTTTGAGGCGTGCGCCTCAAGGCGCGCCTCGAGGCGAAACGGCCAAAAAACGAGTCTGAGGTGCGCCTCATGGTGTTTTTAATGTATACGCGCCTCAGAGGGGCTGAGGCGCTAAGAAAGCTGTGCCACAGGGGATTTTGATAGTTGTTTTTGATGTTTTTTACTTTTTGTGTCAATTTCAAACATTTCATGTCTTTTTTAAGTGTGTTTTTGATGATTTTGATGAATCTGATGATGAAATAAGTTAGTATAATTATTTTTATAATATATTTAATTTTTATATTTATTTATTTATTAATAACGCCTCGGCCTTACGCCTCGTGAGGCGAAGGAAAAACGCGTCGAAACTTGTTTCTGTTCTTTTAAACCTTGTATATATATGAACTTTGAAAACGATAAATGTTGCACTGTTTGACTATTTGTCAACGAATCTAAAATAACGTTTGCTAGGATACATAACGAAACGAAACGTTGTGAGCTCAAACTAGTGCTGTCAAATTGTTTGCAATGTTGATATATGTAACTAGTAATATGCTACAAAGATTGTAAATGTATTTGATCACATAATTATCACTTAAATGCGTATATCAATAACGGGTTCTTCTTGGGTATGATTGTTAAGGTCTTTAAGGAATGTCACACCACTGATGCATCTGGTAACTCTTATGAACTTACGCTAACTGGATCGAAATGCATTGGAGCTTATGTACGCAACAAGAAAAATCAAAATCAGGTACTTTATTCACTATGCTCTTTTCTGGTTTCTTTATTTAAAAGAAAGAGATTAATAAATAAATAACTAATGTATTAAATATGATTGCAGATCTGCTGGATATGGCAGAAGGTGGCGAATTCGGAGACCGATAGGGACTTCCAGCAGTTCTTGGATAACGTACAGTACAAAAGCAATGGCATACTGCGCTACGAACGCATATTTGGACCAGGGTTTGTGAGCACAGGAGGAATAGGTATACATAATTTAATTATTGGAGTGAATTTCAAGGATTGTCCTTTATCTTTATACCCATTTTCACGCGCTGTCCTTTATGTTTTCATATCATACACGTTTTGTCCTTTAGGCCTAACCCAGTTAGTTTTTTCAGTTAAATTTGGTCATGTGCTTTGCACATGAGGGCATTTTTGTCAATTCAAAGGTTGCTGAAGCTTTGAGCTGTAAATTTGCCGTTGAACTTACCTTTGAATTGACAAAAATGCCCTCATGTGCAAAGCATATGACCAAATTTAACTGAAAAAACTAACTGGGTTAGGCTTAAAGGACAAAACGTGTATGATATGAAAACATAAAGGACAAAACTCGTCAATTTTGAACATAAAGGACAACGCCTGAAAATGGATATAAAGATAAAGGACAATCCTTGAAATTCACTTTAATTATTGATTATTATACGTAGTATTAGGAAAGTGGTATTTTATCTGTGTTCTAATAAACATTGTATTATGAGCAGACACGACAAAAGAATTTGTTGCAATGCTGGATCTGAAACCGGGGCAGAAAGTTTTAGACGTTGGATGTGGAATCGGGGGAGGCGACTTCTATATGGCTGAAAACTTTGACGTTGATGTTGTTGGCATTGATCTTTCTGTGAATATGATCTCTTTTGCTCTTGAACGTGCAATTGGGCTCCAATGTTCAGTTGAATTCGAGGTTGCTGACTGTACCAAGAAATCATATCCCGACAATTCGTTTGACGTCATCTACAGTCGTGACACCATCCTCCATATTCAAGTAAGGTTTCACTTAAATAAATTCGTCTTCGCTTGTTTTATCTTATTTGATCCGTAAATGGTTAAAAGTTATAAACACTCAAATAACGTATTATTTAATTACTACTATCTAAACACCATCTCCCCTACAACTAGTTTAATTATAAGGCTATGCAGTATGATGATGGTCCTCCCTTGGAGGATGATCCGCCACGTAGGCACCACATAGATCGGGTGTGAGGATGGGGCAACGAGGATGGAGGTTGGGATGGGCCTAAAATATATGTATATGTTGTATGTACATATGTGTGTGTGAGGGGGTTTTGTCCTCTAGTGGGACGTCTTCAACGTCCGCAGGAAGCCGTTCAGGACGACGACGGGGTGGGGGGAAATGGGGGGAGCTGCGACGCCACACCGGGACGGAGGGGGGACGGACCCCATACCATGCAGCCTAACTAGTGGCTAAACATGAGAGTCCGTTTGATGTTTTAGTTAAGGGGCTAAACATGTTATTATTAGAGTTGAGGGGCTAAACATGTCATTATTAAAGCTGAGGGGCTAAAGTTGGTTAATGCCAAAGTTGGTTGATATGACAAAATAGCGTATTTTTATAGTATATAGATAAATTGGTTTTCTAACTTTAATTATAAGTTTATAACCCTCTAAATAGTAATAAATTGCATAATAATCATGTTGTTCTTATTCTTTTTGGTTTTTAGGATAAGCCTGCACTGTTCCGGACCTTTTTTAAGTGGTTGAAACCGGGTGGCAAAGTTCTCATCAGTGATTACTGCCGAAAATCTGGAAAACCGTCTGAAGATTTTGCAGCATACATCAAACAAAGAGGATATGATCTTCATGATGTACAAACTTACGGGCAGGTAATAAAATAAAATCATTGATAAATAATATTTTACGAGTTTATATGTTAGTAGTACTATTTGTGTTGATTCTTTTTATTTTCTATGATCTAGATGCTTAAAGATGCTGGCTTCGAAGACGTGATAGCAGAGGATCGAACACAACAGGTTCTTTTAATTCGTTTTATCGTATAGATTAAATTGTTATTAGTAATCATATGTTTCTACAAAATTTCTAACTATTACTATCATCGGTTTCAGTTTAAGGAAGTCCTCGAGAGGGAACTGGAACGGGTGGAGAAGGAAAAGGACGAATTCGTTAATGACTTTAGTGAAGTGAGTGCATTTACACGTTACTTTTAGTACACTTGTAAACGCGTACAATTGTTGTTAACGTTTTACATTGAACTTGAAATCTGCAGGAAGACTACAATGATATTGTTGGCGGTTGGAAGTCGAAGCTGGTGAGGGTTGGTTCCGGGGAGCAAAAATGGGGCTTGTTTTTCGCTAAGAAGAAGTGATTGCGTGCAGTTATGGGTGTTTTGTTTTATATTTCTAGTGTTCTGAAATAAAAGACTGGTGCTGAGGCTCGGTTATGTTGTGGGTTGTAACTTAAGTACTCTGTGTGTAGATCGGTATGATCAGTTGTTTGAAGTTTAATGCAGTGTGTGCTTTATATGGAACTTGCATTTGGTTTTATATTATCTGGTGCATTCAATGTTTGACTATCGTCATGACACCACTCGATGGTTGCAAGTTTAAGATTTTTGATAAGGTACTAACTACTAACATTCGGTTTAGTTATATAATTATGCTGTTGTTTGGTCGGATTATGCGTTAGTTGAATATTTTTTGACACAATTACTGCTATCAATGGCTCACAAGGACTTAGTTCTAACAAGGCCTATGAGTGATCTTTTAAACGCTTGGCTTGGGCTTGAATTGTTAGTTACTTGTACATATTTCAAACTATAATCTTATAGATACATGGATATAGTATTTCTCATACGAATACACCAAAATGGTTTTGTGTTTAGTACAATGATGGGTGGATATTGATGTAGGTGGACTTAATTTTAGGTTTAAGGGGTATGAGTTAGATATTTAAAACAAAAAAAAAAAATCAAAATTAAAGTATTTAAACCTGATAATAATTAGTTGGTTGAGTCTGTAACACTTGCTATTCTATTTCTTAATTTAAAAAAGTAATAGTAATAAAACATATAATATATTTGATTATTAGTTCTAGGGTTATTGTAAAAATGGTGTATTTTGTAAAAAGTATACGAAGGAATCTACACCATTTGATCTATAATATAATATTTGATATTATAATGGCAAAATTGTAAATAGTGTTTACCATTAAAATAAGAGTGAATTTCAAATTGTCCTTTATCTTTATAGTGAACTAGTAGATGCCTCGCCCGCGTTGCGGGGCGATGGCCGAATCATTCTCAACCAATTAAAAAAAGACTAATATAATTTTGCTAGGAAAAAAAAAAAAACAAAAACGATGATAAGACCGTAATTTTAGGCTGAGGGCAAAACTGTATTTTTTCAAGACTAATGAGTCAGTGTTAGGCAACTCCTTGACACAAAAAAAATTAAATCGAGTAAACCAATTAAAAAAAACCTTTATAGTTTTGCAAAAAAAAAAAAAAAAACTAAAATGATGGGAATAACGTAATTTTTAACTGCGGGCGAAATCATAATTTTAGTTCGGGGATAAATCTTAAACTAAATGGACCAATGGGGAAGTGTCAGGAAGCTGCCGGCATGACAATAATTTTACACTGGGGGCTAAATCGTAATTTAACCAGGAAAACAAACAAAAACGATGGGAAAAATGTAAATTTAAGTTGAGGCCAAAATCGTAACCTAGCTGTGAGGAAAAAAAAACTAATGGCGAAAGTATCAATTTATACGGGGCAAAATGGTAATTTTTAGCCGATGGGAAAATTAGAATTTTTAGCCGGGAGTAAAAGTGCAAATTTATTTTTAAGCGTGGGCAAAAACATAACTTTGAACTGATGGCAAAATCGTAAATTTAAGGGAAAAAACTAATGGCAAAACTGTAAACTGAAACGGGCCAAAATCGTAATTTTTTACCGGGGGCAAAATTGAAATATTTAGTTGGGAGCATAAGCGTAAATTTATTTTTAAGCGGGGGCGAAAACATAATTTTTAACTGATGGCAAAATCGTAATTTTAAAGGGGGATAAAATCGTAAATTTGTTGGGCCAATAGGGGAGTGCCAGGCAACTGCCTGACACTATTGAAGCTGCCGGCCATCTTGCCCAATAAAATGCCTGAACTATTGAATTCTTACGTCATCAACTTAAGTTTGTAGTAGTTGTTAATTTCAGGTGGTGTCATTTATCTTTTAAATTGACGAGTCTTTTACTTAATGTTTTAAAATCTTGCACGTTATGTCCTTTAGCCCTAACCCAGTTAGATTTTTCTGTTAAATCTGGTTATGTGACTTGCAAATAAGGGTATTATTGTCATTTCACTTTTAGGGACTAGTTCTATAAATAAATTAAATACCTAACCATTAAAAAATAAAAAAGAGTAAATTACACTTTTCGTCGTTTATGTATCAGATTGCAATAGATAACCTTTAACTTCAATAATTACAGTCACAGTCATTTTTTTAGAAAAAGCCATTACACCTTGCGCCCTTTGCCCATAACCTTGTTAAAATTTCCAGTTAAATATGTCATGTGCAAGGCACATGAGGGTACTTTTGTAATTTTACCCATTTATCTAAAATAAATTTATTAATAAAACAAATGAAATTGAAAAAAAAAAAACCCTCAATCTCTCTCTCTCTCTCTAAATCTGAACCCAAATCTCTCTCCCTAAAGAAACCCTCTAATACAAAACCCATTTTTAGGGCATGTTTGGGTAAGCTTATTGGCTTTTCCCCTTCACATACAATGTTTTAAATACCGGTATGAACCGGCCGGTTATACCGGTTAAGCCGGATATCGGACACGAGTCCGGTACGATAAAGGCCGATAAAACCCGAATACGGTATGTCTTATGTACCGGCGGTAAATCCGGTTCTACCGGTTCAATCCGTTGAACCGGTTTGCATTATATTAAGATTTGATTTCTTAATTTTAATAAAATACGATATTAAGGTAATATTGATCTTCCATATTTCCGGTAATTAATCCAGTGTCTTCTATTCCAATATTTCATCGTTGTTGAAATTGTTACTTATCTCGTACAATGCAATATTGTTTATAACTAATAAAAATATTCTCAAAATGCTTAATAGTTTACAATAAAAATAGTTGTTTTTAGATAAAACTATGATCAATTACATAAATCCAAGTTAAGATTTGATTGAATTTGTATTTTTTGGAATTTATAAGGTTAATTAATAACCCGGTTCAACCGCCCGATACAACCCGGTTCAACCGGTTGAACCATTTTAGAGCCTAACCCGGTATGACTTGAAAACCGGTTTTTAAAACATTGCTCACATACACCCTCCTTGTCAAACATCATTTTAGAGCTTATGACTTTTCAAAAAGCCAATAAGTCAATAAATTGTTTGAAAAAGGTTACCCAAACATGCCCCAAATGAATCCTTGACACCACCCCACCATGGCTTGTTCATGCGCCGATTGACACCTGAGACGACTGTTTGTCTATTTCAGAGAGATTGGGTGTTCATCGTTCTTCTTCTCTTTCACTCGATTCTTCAACTGATTCGTCTCTTTCACTCCAAAATCCGACCACCATACCAAATGAGTTGTAGGTTTTGAGAGTATGGAAGAATAAATTTGGTGGGTTGTTGTTGATAGTGATTTTAGGGTTTGGTTGGGTTCTCAAGACATGATTTTTGAGATAAAAAGTTAACGTTTTGAGGTGTTTGGGTGAGATGGCAAACACCGGCAGGCAGGCCACTTCGGCTTCAAACATCGAGCAGGAGACGATGGAGTCTGAGGATCCCAAAGCAACGAGATCAACAAGACACCAGGCAGGTGCCAT
Source organism: Helianthus annuus (assembly GCF_002127325.2). Lineage (NCBI taxonomy): Eukaryota > Viridiplantae > Streptophyta > Magnoliopsida > Asterales > Asteraceae > Helianthus > Helianthus annuus. The sequence continues at coordinate 130,116,428 of NC_035438.2, read as the reverse complement.
TATAAATAATCTGGTTGATTGTTAGGTCAAATTTCACTCAGTCGTATGTGTACACACAGATAATGCAAAGGAAGAAACGAATGGAAGAGCTTCTCCGATCGGCTTATTCTTCCGCCAAAGATCATCTCTCTCACTTCCCCCATTACAACACTAACGGTTTCCTCGCTTTCTCCAACCTAATCATCTCTTCCTTGCATTACTTGATTCTTTTATTTTCATTCTTCAATATCACTTACATACATAATTGTTAGGCGATTTAGCCCCTTGGGGGATTAAGAAACCCTACCCAGATAATATAAGAAGCCCTAATTGCAGTACCTTCGTGTGTGTGTTCAATCCTAACAATAATAATCACTTTCAAAGTCAAATGGTCAATCTCCCATCCCATAGTTTTCATCACTTAAGAACAACCCACTATCTAGAATGTAAAATCATCATCATCATACTCACCAAATCCCATCAATAGCAAAGCTAAGGTAGGGTCTGAGGAGGAGGGTAGGATGTAGACAACCTTATCTCTACCCGTAGGAATAGAGAGGCTGCTTCCAATGAACCCCGGCTCTATAGTAGTTTTGCATCAAGCCTTAGACATGAGACGCATAACACTTGGCGAAAAGGCCAATTGGTGCATGTACCCCCTTGTCGTTCGGCTATCGACGCCACTATATGATGCATGATTAACTGTCCCTCGCTTTTAACGTTATTTTCACAAAATTAGTAAAATAACGTTAAAATTAGTGCAATTTCACTTTTGCCCCCGAGGGCCCACACATATATACATTATATGTGCACACTGCAAGCGGGGCGTACTAGAATGTAAAATAACTTAAACATAAACCCAAACTGAGAATGATTAGCTACTGGTGCTTGAGAACATGGGTAAACCGCTGCATGATCGATAGGACATGGATGTGAGGTAAGGTGCTTGCTGCATAACGTGGGTGGGAGATAGGCACGGAATTCAAACACCTTTTAAGAGTTTCTGATTTGGTAGCATCTCTTAGGTGGTAAGCCTGCCTGTAAAACTATTTGTACTCCAGCTGGGCACAAACTTCAAGTTTTAAGGTGTCTAGTTGTGTGAAACCGTAGAATGGAATGCTAAATACAAAGCTCTACAGAAGACTGACTAGAAAGGCAGGTAAGAGAAATAGAGAATCATAGTTTAGTTATATGATATAGGAATAAAACGTTTGATATAATAGAAAAATATACTATTTGATTAGATGAGTTTGGCTGTCGTTGTGACATAGGCATAAACTTTGAAATGGATGTTCTGGAGATTATTTACTTTAAGTTCATTTTGACACATATGATTTACTTTCATGAGCTCATAAAGGGTGAATATGTAACCATCAAGAAAGATACAAATTACTTTTGCTTTAGGCAGATAGAAAAGTGGACAAACGCGATTCTTGAAGTACGTATTTACTCTCAATGCTATCTCAAACTAAAACGTCATCCATTCCCGTTTGTTCTTTGGCTAAAACCTTAACAGTATTACAATTATGATTTGTGTCAACTTCTGTACATTTTTGTGCATTTAACCCCTTAAGTTATATATGTTATTGTTTTTTGAGTAAATTACAAAAATCGTCCTTTATGTATGTCACTTATTGCAAACTGTGTCCTTTATCTTCAATAATTACAGAAAACGTACTCGATGTTTGCAAACCCTTGCAAGTTATGCCCTTTAGCACTAACTCAGTTAATTTTTTGTAGTTAAATCTGACCAAATGGACCCCACATGAGGGTATTTTGGTCATTTTACTCTCATGTGGGGTCTATTTGGTCAGATTTAACCACAAAAATACCGTCATGTGGGGTCCATTTGTTCAGATTTAACCACAAAAATTAACTGAGTTGGGGCTAAAGGACATAACTTGCAAGGGTTTGCAAACATCGAGTATGTTTTCTGTAATTTATTGAAGACAAAGGACACAACTTGCAATAATTGACGTACATAAAGGACGATTTTTGTAATTTACTCTTGTTTTTTTTTCCAGCTAATACCTTCCTATATAATAGGTCTATCTTTATTCCTTGAGTCTGGACGTGGTAATAAACTGTCATCCGATTTAAAGAACTACATTCAAAAGCTTCTTAAGGTATAATTGTATTAGTCCTTGTTTGATTTACGATAAGTTTTATATATTTGAGTTATAAAATATGTACCAAAAATAGAAGGATTAATGTCTTTTCTTTTGAGCAGGTGAATATGGAGGGACCATATGGAGCAGAGTGGCCCGCAGAGGAAAAAGTGAAGCGTAGAGAAATGTCATCTTCGGAAGCACTATATATATTTGTATACAATAAGGAATCCGTAGTTGGATTTGTACATTATAGATTCACCATTGAAGAGGATGTTCCAGTACTTTATGTCTATGAATTGCAGCTTGAACCGGCGTATCAGGGGAAGGGTCTTGGAAAGTTCCTCATGCAACTAGTTGAGCTAATTGCGTGCAACGTAATCACTTTTTTTTCATTTAGTTTTATTACGTGCTTGTGTATAATGAAGTTTGGATCATATGATATTATGGATCGGTTGGGTTGACCTGAAATTCTATTTTTTTTAAATATAAGAGTAATGCACACAGATGGCCCCTGTGGTTTACCAAAATTTTTGGATTTGGTCCGTCGCTTTTCAAAAGTACACGGATGGTCCCTGTGGTTTGCACTTTGTAACGCATTTAGTCCCCAGCCAACACATCTAAAGGTTTTAGGAGGTCCAAGTTAGAGACTAAATGCGTTACAAAGTGCAAACCACAGGGACCATCCATGTACTTTTGGAAAAAGTTGGGGACTAAATGTGCTACAAAGAGCAAACCACACGGATCATATGTGTACTTTTGGAAAGCTAGGGACCAAATCCAAAATTTTGGTAAACTATAGGAACCCTTCGTGTACTTTACTTTTAAAGACAATATATTAATATATTTTAGAGAGTTGATGTCTCAAATATGATTACTAGAATTATTTTATCTCAATACTTATCTATATTTTTAAATAAAATAGTTTATAGGCTTTATGCATTAAAAATACACTTTGGGTAAGCAACTTCAAAATGTTTACCCATTTGACCCGTTAATCATAACGCAAATTTACCCGTTTAAAAATAATTGGGTCAAAATGGTCACAAATTTGTTTTAAACATACATTTTAGATTATAGCTTTCGTTGAACTGATAATTCTTGCATATAGTTGTTCTATATCCATTCAAAGCGCTTAATTGACACTGCAACATTATCTAGTGATATATTTACTATTGTTTTACCATTTAATCTCTTTTCTTTTTTAATTTTCTCAGAATAGCATGGGTGCTGTGGTGCTTACCGTACAAAAACAAAACACTTCTGCAATCAATTTCTACTTGAATAAGCTAAGGTAACATACGCAGCTAAAGTGAGTTTATCGTATTTCCTACTTCCAAGGTTTTAGCTCTGATACCATGACATGGCTGAGGTATCGAATGTTATTTGAGATGAATATCCAGATTGGATTCGAGTAACGTATGCATTTACATGTTGCTTAATTGTTAATATTCATGAGATATAGACGAGATGAGTATGCAATAACAATATTTATAAAGAATTAGTTCTTAATCGTTAGGAACACATTCTTTGCCTCACAAGTATTATTATATAATCAAAAAGCTATATTAACGTAGCAACTATATAGAATGCTGTGATTGCATACTATTGTTGCTAAATCTTATTCTGTGATTTTGATGTGCAGTTATAATATATCAAGCATTTCTCCTTCAAAAGTTTATCAGCTGGTATGAAACATTTGCCTGAGTACAAAGACGTCGTAAAATTGTGTGTGTGTGTGTGTGTGTATGTATAGGGTGGGTTCAAATGGGAACCGCCAAATATTTATTCCTCGGTTAATACACTATTTGTTGAATACTTAAATTAAGCAGTGTACACTATGTACTCACTGGTGACTAAAATGATTACTACATACTTAGGATTTTTGGGCTTTTTAGTAGAACCAAATTTACACACACACATGCATATAATGTGAGAACTGGATATAGTCACATATATTTTTCAAAAAAATAATTCATACTAATTGACCTTTACACACTTGTTAATAGTGCTCATGGCGAGCGCTATAGCGAATAGCGTAGCGTAGCACTCATGTGTCGCTATTTGATTTTAGCGCCTTCATAGCGGGCAAATAGCGGGATTTTAGGTTTTTTTTTTTTTTTTTTTGCTTTAATATAATTAGCGGGAATTTGTTAGCAGGATTTTGGGTTTTTTGTTAGGCATACATATAAAATAGCGTATAAAACAGCTTATTTGGATATAATATACATACAAAATATTTCTAAAATTTTCTCATTGTGTGTCGCTAAACATAAAATAGCGCTCTGCTATTTCATCGCTATCACCACGTAGCGTATAGGTGGGTTGTTGATATCATCCGCTATTCACTATTAATAACTATGCCTTTACACCCTTATCTTGCAGATGGGAGTAACCGGGCAAGAGAAGAGCTATGAGATTCTTTGTAAAACATTTGATGATGAAGCTAAGGCGGTATTAGAGGTAATTTATAACTTTGTTTAATTTCCGATAAGACCTCCACAACCAACAAAACTACATCTTTTAATCAGAAAGTTGGCGTTAAAAAAAAAAATAATAATAAAATAAAAGATGGGATTGTAACATGATCTAGACAAAATGGTTGCGCTGTATAACAATGGTTACCCGAGACAAGGATTAGGATCAAATACAAAGGATCCTAATTGTAAGAAGTGTAAGAAGGATTTATAGAGTGACAAGTGTCCAATAACCTAAAAAAACCCACTACACAAAAAAACCCCACTACAAAAAAAAAAAAAACCCTTAAACATCCACCACCACCAAAAACCTAAACCCCCACCCCCCACCCACATCACCCACCCCCCAATTTTTTTTTTTTTTTTTTTTTTTTGCCGAGGGGGTGGGGGTTTAGGTTTTTGGGTGGGGGGTGGGGGTGGGTGTTTAGTTTTTTTTTTAGATTTTTTTTTTTTTAGGTTTTTGGGGGGTGTGGGGGGGGGGGGGTTAGGTTTTTGGGTGGTGGTGGGGTGGGGTGGGGGTGGGTGTTTAGGTTTTTGGTGGTGATGTAGTGGGTTTAGTTTTAGCTTATTGGACACTTGTCACTCTATAAATCCTTCTTACACTTCTTACAATTAGAAGCCTTTGTAGAATAACTTGACCCCTCGAGACAATCTTTTGTATTTTTATAAATAACCAATGTGAATGATTGTGTTGTCTTGCCTTTAGGAATCATGACACATGATGTCCAAAGGAGTTGCTCGAAGTACCAACTAGCGCAGTCGTGTTTAACTAGAGATATTTCACCTTTTGGTTATATACAAGGTCGGAAATTTGAGTCGCGGGTTCATTCTTTATGCCAAAATGCAAGTGAAAGTGGCGGGTTACGTCTCTCAACATTTGCAAAGATGGTTGCACTTTTGTTTTATGGTTCTTGTTGCACCGGGTGATTATGACTCATTCGTGAAGAAATGGACTGATCTGGGTAAAACCTTTTTGCTTATGAGTTCATTTGACTGGTCAATCTGGTTACGGGGACGTGGTCGTAAAACTGTGCTAAGTAGTATGCAAACAATGATCAAAACTGGTAAAAACGTGAATTCATACCGTCATGTGACGTAAAACATAAGTAAAGACAAACATGAACTTATACCCCAACTCGGTGGATCGTAGATATAGTTTTAAAAGTGATACATACCCATAGAGATAGTTTTAAAAGTGATTAATACCACTTACTAAATGAACGAATATGATTATTTTTTAAATGTAAAAATTGTTTGATATTTAATATTAAGTTTTCCAGTTTCCACCATCCCTCAACCCTCTCTAGGTAAAAGTGAAAACACACAACACACCAAATTGAAAGTGAAGAAATGGCAGTTTTGTAGTTAAGTTTCAAATGGTAACTAACAAGCTACTCCAGTTGTTAGGGTACACGGGGTGCCGCGTGATGAACCAAATTCAACGCGTTGATCCACGTGATACACCGCCGCCGGCCAAAATCTTCACGCGTCGACTTTGTAACGCGTTGCCATGATCACGCGTTGAAACTTGAATTTTGACCATTGAACTGTGAATGTTGAAGGTGACCGTTTGGCATTTTAAAATAAAAGAAACTTAAACACTATATATATACCATCTATTTTAACCTTTTAAACCCACAAAAATACCATCTCTACACTCTACATATTTCACCCACACAAATACATAATTTTATACCACTTTCTTGGGTAAAAATGGAGAGGGCTTTTGGTGTTTTAAAGGGTAGATGGGGAAAAAATGTTGAGAGTGCTTTTGGTGTTTTAAAAGGAAGATGAGGGATACTAAACCGACCAGTTTGTGCGATGAATAAAAAAACAATCCATAACAGAGTATATGCATGTATCATATTATACAATATGTTAATAAAAGAAAATGGACGTGCAATATCTCCAGAATGGGTGTCGGATCCTCCCACACAAGCTCCCGTTCTCGAAAATGTCCAACAAGACTTGCGCAATGAAGAAATTCACTTTTGGTTGAGATATGATTTAGTTAAACTCGTAGGTTCTTTAGGTTTGGAATTTCCGGATTAGGACGAGGAGTAGGTTTTCGTTATGTATCTTTTTATTTTTATATGTTTATTTTTAAGTTGTAACCTAAAATATGCCTAGAAATATTGTTTTTTTTGTTTAAATGAAATTTATAATTTTAATGTTTTATTGTTAGTTTACAATTTTAGAAATAAAAAAAAAAAATCATCACTAGTGATGGGCACACCTAGTAAAATCCATCACTAGTGATGGAACCAAGCTCAATGACGTGGCAGACAATGATTAAGTGTTGTGAGTGATAGAAAACCATCACTAGTGGAGTGCCCGTACCACCCTTATATCGAATGATATCTCTTACACATTAGGAGTTTGTATTTGATGTGTTTTCTCAATATACTCCCTATGTGTAGATCAATAATACATCATATGGGCATGAAATTTAAAACACAACTAAAATAAACTGCTTAACACTTAAAACATACTACTTAATGTTTTTGGTATGGTATTTTAAGTTTTAAGTCTATAATTTATTGCATTGTGTCTTAAATTGTTATGTTTAATATTTTTTTTTGTCAAAACAACCCAAAATATTATGGCAAATCCAAACCATAATGTCTACAGTTGTTTTGTCGTGTTCTGTCTCATCAGATTTAGGTTCGAGAAAACCATCGATCCAATTGCCCAAATGAGCAATCGGATACCCCTTTGAGCCCAAAATGAATTACCATCATGGCCCAGTTCACCTTTTGGTTTTATACAAGGTCGGAATTTGAGTCGTGGGTTCATTCTTTATGCCAAAATGCAAGTGAAAGTGGCGGTTACATCTCTCGACATTTGCAAAGATGGTTACTGATGAAACAATGTTAACCGGGCAGGGTTAACACACTGGTCTCGTCAAGAAGGGTTAATCCCTTCCCCTCGAGGATCGCTGGCTGGATCGTCCGCCGGTTGATCTCCTGCACAAAGAAACAAGTTGTGACTCGTAACAAGGAGGATGGGGGTGGGGGGTGCTCCTTGTTACCACTCTCCGGCGTGAGAATCAGTAATTTGCTTGGAAAGCAAAGTGTGATAGTAGTAGTAGTGAGAGAGTTGTGAAGAGATACCTCAAACCTGGTTTGGGGTTGGTATTTATAGCCGAGGAGTGAAGGGGGAGCTGAAGGGACGGACTGACGACGTGTTGCCCCTTTGTAGGTGTGTCAGGCTTGTCGGTTGTGGAGGTGAAGCCACGTCCTACTGCAGTGTCAGTCTGCTGCCTACATATGGCCTGACAGGCGGCTGCCAGTGGTGCCACTTGCTCTGTGTTTGTCAGTCCCACTTGCCTTGTGGGCAGGATGCGGTGCGGGCCGCATCGCTGCCTGCGGTAACCTTTGATGTTCCCGCGCTCCATGCCTTGACAAAGACATATGCGGGATGCGGTGCCAAGCCGCATCGCCGTCTGTGGTGACTGTTGCTGTTGCCCAGATCCCTTGTCGTGAAGAAAATATCCATATGATGCGGTGCCAGCCGCATCGCTATGCACGTCCGCTTTCATACGCAAGGTAAGGCTTCTTCTTATCCTTTGACCGATTGGATTCGAAGGACGCGTCCGCACGGACGCAGTTCTTTGCTGGTGGGGTTTTTTTGATAAGGGTAATGGTCACTCGCGATCAGGTGGCGCGAGATTTAGGACCATACCCCTTCAGTTACACTTTTGTTTTATGGTTCTTGTTACACCGAGTGATTATGACTCATTCGTGAAGAAATAGACTGATCTGGGTAAAACCTTTTTGCTTATGAGTTTATTTGACTAGTCAATCTGATTATACTCAACTTAAACAAGTCGATATGCGCCACTATTATAAAACTTGGTAACTTAGAATATATCTATACATATCGTTAAAAACTTGAAAGAAAACATTTTCCAAACATAAGATCCGATCTATTTCATAATAACTTTTTTGAATTTTGTTATCTGTTGTCGTTTCGCATTTCACCCCTGAATATTCTTGTTTAAGCTACCGATTCTGGGTCAAAATGGGTTCGGGTCAAAACGGGTCTGTGTCGGAATGGGCCAGATAAAAAAGGGTTGTTTTGGTTCGGGTCGGTATGGGTTCGGGTCAAAACGGGTCCGGGTTGAAATGGGTTTCGGGTCAGGTCGGGTTGGTTTAAAAGTATAAAAACTGTGATGTTGGCGGCCCACTTATGATTAAATCAAAAGGTTGCCTGATGAAATGATTATGTATGAGTGCATGTTATTTGTATGAGAGCATTCACATCCAAGGAATCAAATTCTGTGTGTAATGTTTTTAAAATATAAAGAGTATAAAAAGTGGTTGTGAGTGAAGGAGAGAGAAAATGTTACTGTTCATCTGTATATTTGGGGGGACACTGTTCACCCCCTATAATTTTTAATATATTTTGAAAGTGGTTGTGAGTGGAGGAGAGAGAAAAAGGTAATGATAAAGGTATAAAAATATTATTTAATTGAAACGGAGAGAGAAAATGTAGTGTAATTTAGAGTGAAAATATAGTGGGATGGATGTGAATGCTCTGACGCGCCACTTCATTCATTCACGCCAATAAGTCATATTCTCACTTTGTCTTGTTTGTTAATGAGTTATGTTTATTGGAGTAGAGAAGCTTGAAAAAAAAGTTTGGGGAGTCAGAAAGTAACACGCCTAAAAAAAAATTCTATCGCGTAGCTTCGAAGTATATGTTCGGATCAGACGTTGGTGATTTGATTCGGGTCGGGTTGGGTCAAACATTAATATCAAATAAAAAACGTTCTCAAACATTAAAAAAGAAGTTATCATTTGATTCTTCCACATACTTCTGTTCTCCTGGTCTGTCCCAAAGTAAACAAATTTGGGTTTTTTTATTGGATAAGGTGGGCTTTTAAGTTGGGTTATATAATGATTTGATTTGGGTTATATAATATACATTCTAGTATTCTACCAAATATAATGATTCGGGCTATAATATTTGGACTAATTAAATATTTTATTTGGGCTATATAATTATATAAATAAAAAAAAATTAAAATCGGGGGGTCGAAAACGTATATACCAAAAAGTTTTCTTTTATAAAACCGAGGCGTTGAAAACATATATACCTACAAAATCCTATACGAAACGTACATATATAACACTACTGACTGAAAAGTTCAGGGGGGGGGGGTCCCCGCCCCTTAAATCCTTCGCCCCTGGTTTATTGTAAATCAACGTTTAACTTCACGTTGCGGGGACATGGTCGTAAAACTGTGCTAAGTAGTAAGCAAACAATGATCAAAACTGGCAAAAACATGAATTCATACCGTCATGTGACGTAAAATACAAATAAAGACAAACATAAACTTATACCACAACCCGGTGGATCATAGATATAGTTTTAATTTTTAAAAGTGATACATACCCATAGAGAGAGTTTTAAAAGTGATCAATCCCACTTACTAAATGAACAAATATGATTATTTTTTAAATGTAAAAATTATTTGACATTTAATATTAAGTTTTCCGGTTTCCACCATCCCTAACCCTCTCTAGGTAAAAGTGAAAACACGCAACACCACCAAATTGAAAGTGAAGAAATGACAGTTTTGTAGTTAAGTTTCAAATGGTAACTAAGGCTATACGGTATGGGGGTCGGCCCCGGCCCGTCGCGGGTCGGTGACGGTCCAAACACCGTGCCGCCCCCATACGTCCCCGTCCTCTCCGTCTGAAGTTAGACGTTGGCGACGAAGCAAATGTTGTGGGCCCCCCCTTAAAATATGACCGTTACATTAAAAAAAAAAAATTCCAAATTTTGAATAAAGCCAAACGGCTATATTATTAAATTATATAAATTTTACATCCATTTTCACTATCAAACACCAAATTAACCTCCACAATTCACCACTTTCTCCTATAATTTTTACACTCTCTTCCACTATACTCTCAACCTTCTTCCACATAATTTTCATGGATCCGTTCAACAACTCGGATACTCCCAACACTCCTTCGAACAACCCGAATACTCCCAACACTCCTTCCACTATACTACTACAATTGTTAGGGTGCACAGGGCGCCGTGTGATGAATCAAATTCCACGCATTGATCCACGTGATACACTGCCGCAGGCCAAAATCTTCACCCGTGGACTTTGTAACGCGTTGCCATGATCACACGTTAAAACTTGAATTTTGACCGTTGAATTGTGAACGTTGAAGGTAACCGTTTGGCATTTTAAAATTTAAAAAAAAAAAAAAAACTTAAACACTATATATATACCATCTATTTTAACCTTTTAAACCAACAAAAAATACTATCTCTACACTCTACACATTTCACCCAAACAAATACATAATTTTATACCACTTTCTTGGGTAAAATTGGAGAGGGCTTTTGGTGTTTTAAAGGGTAGATGGGGGAAAAGATGTTGAGAGGGCTTTTGGTGTTTTAAAGGGTAGATGAGGGATACTAAACCGACTGGTTCGTGCGATGAATAAAAAAACAATCCATAGCATGGTATATGCATGTATCATATTACATAATATGCTAATAAAAGAAGATGGACGTGCAATATCTCTAGAATGGGTGCCGGATCCTCCCACACAAACTCCTGTTCCCGAAAATGTCCAACAATACTTGCGCAATGAAGAAATTCACTTTCGGTTAAAATATGATTTAGTTGAACTTGTAGGTTCTTTCGGTTTGGAATTTCCGGATTCGGACGAGGAGTAGGTTTTCTTTATGTATCTTTTTATTTTTATATGTTTATTTTTAAGTTGTAACCTAAAATATGCCTAGAAATATTGTTTTTATTTAAATGAAATTTATAATTTATAATTTTATTGTTTTATTGTTAATTTATAATTTAAAAAAAAAACCATCACTAGTGATGGGCATTCCTAGTAAAATCCATCACTGGTAATGGAATCAAGCTTAATGACGTGACGGACAATGACTGGGTGTTGTGAGTGATGGAAAACCATCACTAGTGGAGCGCCCCTACCCCCTTATATAGAATGATATCTCTTACACATTAGGAGTTTGTATTTGATGTGTTTTCTCAATATACTCCCTATATATAGATCAATAATACATTATATGGGCGTGAAATTTAAAATACAACTAAAATACACTATTTAACACTTAAAACATACTATTTAATGTTTTTGGCATGGTGTTTTAAGTTTTAAGCCTATAATTCACTGCATTGTGTCTTAAATTGTTATTTGATGGTTTTCTTGTCAAAACAACCCAAAACATTATGACCAAGTCCAAAACATGATGCCCACATGTCAATTCTTAGTTGAAAATCAAAACCGGTAAAACACCTAACCTTATTAGATTAAAACGAGTATACACTCCCTCATATCCTAACTCGTTTAATAAATAATAAAGTTAATTTGGTTCACAAGTTAATTCAATACCATCAAAATCCGTTGATAGAACTAAAAGTAGAAACACAAATATGGTAAAATAAAAAGATTTGTTTAGCATTGATTTAAACAGACATAGAAATAAAAAAAAATGGTGGTTAGTTTTCTCTAACATAATTGCGTTGGAAATAAATAAATAAATGCAAGAAAATTAAATAATTGGGTGATATGCAAAACTGTATGAGGTTAGTGATATGCAAAATTAAATAATTTTGTTTCTGATTTATTTTCGACATCCGATGTTGGAAAGCTGAGTTTCAAAATCTGAGCATGCTGAACATGTGTCTGAAAATAAAACAAGTTCATTAATTTGAAACTTGAGGTTTTTAAAATGAAAAATTTCAAAAACAGTTTGTGAAATCTCCAAAGTCATTTAGTTGAACTTGGACGATAAATCGTGAGGTTTTGGATGCTTAAACTGTCAGATATCAAGTTATTTGATAGGGGAAGAAGAGTCAGGAAATCCTGGATGATTACATACTGTTACATCTATACTTAGAACCAGGTTACTGATTTTGAATATGTATATTTAAGGGCCAGGTCAGCAATCCTGGGAGAACCTAAAACTGTTAACTATTAAACATTTGTGTTTAGAGCTAGGTTTTAGATCTTGGACTTAAATTGTCAAATATCTTACAAATGGTTTGAGATTTTTCAGATGAAAAAGCCAGATTACGATCCTGATAGCTGAAGCTAAGGGGGAGTCTGAGACGAGTTCAAAGCAAGGGGAAGCTTGTAATCAATGAGCCAGGTAACTATCATGGAAGAATTTGTAGAGAAAGAACCAGTTGTCGATCCTAGAAGTTGAAAGCACAGAAGCTTAAAGCAAGTGTCACACCCGCTCGTAGTGGAAGCGCGGTGTATGATCTGATTGGTTTTCATTGCATAATATCAATATAAGTGAACATACTAAATGAATAAAACATGCTCCAATGCCATTACATAGTTGTTTCAAAAGAACACACAAGAGTTAAGTGTATCGATTACAAACCATTAACATGAAAAGTAAAGTGTCATTGTTTTCATACATCAAAATGAAAGTTTAACCACTAAGGTTTCGACCATTATATTGCCTCAAAGAGGCGGTATATAACAGGCAAACCCTCCAAAAGATGGCATGGAGTTCTGATACTTGTTATCTTGTTTGAGACTCCCGACATGGTCCATTAATTCCCTGAAATACATGTTAAGTTGAAAACATCAACAAAAGTTGGCGAGTTCATGGAGTTTAGTTGTAAAAGATGTAGTTGTAAAATGTATGATGTAGTATGTAAAGCGTCAATGAAATCGTTGATCATTAATATTTTGCAAGGACATTAATATGTGTGACGAAAAAGGAAGCAATCCAAACCTAGACGATTTTGTGTCGACTATCATCGACTGGGACACAAACGCACTCTTCTGTATGGGTCCTGTTTTGGTCAAAAATTACCGAAGCAATTAAGTGATCAAATTAGTTAAGTGAGGTAGTGTGCTGAAAAGTGTGTTGAAAATATGCTGATTATGTTGTTTGTAAAAACAGTATTCAGGATACGGCTCAGGATATTGAGCTGTATCTATGATCAAACAATGAGCAAAAAGTAAAGGGGTTGTGTCACACCCCGATTTCCACGTGTCTCACCGGTGGGCCCGGTGGGGGATTACCGTGACGTAGTTGGCAACATTATAGTCAAACCACACAATATATATGAATGCACAGCGGAAGCATAAAGATAAATATATTTCAACATTTAAGTGTAATATCAATGTATCACCATTGTTGAAATAATAATCCACAGGGGATCAAATATAATAATAACAAAGTATTGTTCAACAGACTTCAGGCATCTTAAGCTTGCGAGACTTCTAGTGATGCTAAGGAGAAATCCCAGCCAATTACGCATAGTACCTGCATTTAGTCTTTTTGGGGAAAATACGTCAGTTTACACTGGTAAATACATTCAACTGATACTTTTGTAAAATGTTTGATAAAATTGGTTTAAATGCACAAGGCACAAACTCTTTATAACTTGGGATAATTTATAATCAAATCTTGTAAAGAATTACATGTTACTATGCGTTCGGTCGCTCGAGTCGTGTCGGGTTAAAGTTTAATAGACACACCACATAGTATAAAACCGTGGCGGGTAACCAACGGCTACATTTTTATAGTTATGGACATAATGCCGGGTGTATGCCTACACCGGGATGTCAAGGTCGTGGCCATTCGTAAATGCTGCCAAGGATATCCGGGACATGGTCATTAAGCCCCAAAGGCGTCAAGCCAACAAAACAAGTTTTTAAACGGGTCACATTGATAATACCCAACTTCTAATGAGTTGGGGTCAATTGCCCGACCAAGCGGTATTTTAAATACCGTAACCCAAGCCCGTATAACGGAAAATAAGTTAAAAGTATTTACCTTTGCAAGTATAATTCCTTAAATTGAAATAAATTGCAGATAGCTTTTACTGGTCCCCTAATCTGGAACGAAGGTTTAAATTAACCTATTAGAATCCTAACGGGTCTTTAATTTAGTCGTAGCCTAGACCGGTCAGTTTCGAAGGATAGTTACGGTTTAATCGCGTGAAAGGCGAAAACCGTGAATGGAGTGTGATTTTGACCCAACAAGTTTGAAGACTTGTTTTATATGGGTATAATAATCATACTCTGGATTTTGGGGTTCAAACAATATGGTTTGACCCGTTTCGGCTAACTTATGTAAACTAGTTACATAAGCCGAACCGTGCGCGCTAAAGGCGCAACAGGTAACCGTAAGAGTCCTACACTGTTTTCCTAAGTCAACATGCTTTAAAGAGGTTGTGGTATCAGTAGGATACCTTCCATAATGCCCGTAACGAGTTTAAGTTCATATTATGCCCCGCAGGGGTATTTCGGTCTTTTTAAAGATTATAAAAGAGGTTTCTGAGTTCTACAGGAAATCTGAGTTTCCCGAACAGTTTATAAAGTCTAAAATACTTTATTTATTATTTAAAATCAGTAGCAACTGGAATCGGGTCAAAAGACCTTGTAGAACTCAAGTTATGGCCGAAAAGGGTATATTCGGTATTTACCGAACCATTGCCATAACCGCAGGTTATGAGCAGGTTAAAAATAATTAAAATCTTTAAAAATCCCAAAATATTATTTTACATCAGTGAGTAAAAGGTTTGGTGTCGAAATCCGGGTTTAGATGGGCGTTATGCTAATTGCGCTATTTAATTATTAAAGTTTCGCAATTTGCGCAATTTAGCATAACTCATATTCTGGACCTCGGATTGACGTGAAATTTTAGGGACATGCTTAGAAATCAGTAACCAAGGTTATGATCCTTTCACATGTCCGAATTTCTCGTTTTAGTTTAAAAAGGGCGTTACGGTCAACTTTTAAGCATTTAACGGAAATGTGTAAAAGACTCGGACAGACAACGAACCGGCCACAAAGGGTTATACCATCATGTAACCTGGTCCTAAGAGAGTCCTAAGGCACATCTAAATCAAACTTTAACGGGTCAGAACTGAAGTCAAAGCAAAAGTCAAAGCTTTTGCGACTTTCGGCTCCGAACCGGGTCAAAATAGTAAATGGTCGGATCAAACAAGCTTAGACTAGTTTATATACTTATTATCATGTTTTATGAGTGTTCAAACAGGTTACATATCACCTATATTACAGATTATGCAAGAAATCGCAAAATGACATTTCTGTTGACTTTTTCTAAGCACGTTTGACTCGACATTCGGACTAGTTAGAGTGGAAATCAGAGGGTGCCCTTTTAGGGGTTTAATGCCCACATGATTACCATCATATAACTATCTTTGATTCGACAAATCACTGGACCATTCGTGATTTATCGCAAAGTCAATCGTTAGTTACGACAGATTGACTTTTAGGCTAAAACTATGGAAAAACGAAACCACAAAGGGTTAGGCAACTTACAGAAGCTTGGTGCACGACTGAGAATGATAGAGGAATGCTTGAGAGCTCCAAGAATGATCAGAAGGCAGGTTTTGAGGTGTGTTTCACTTATGCACAATGTGGTGCCTTTTATAGTGAAAAAATGGACTTAAGATCATCACACATCAACCTACAAGGCATCATGGATGTTCAGCAGGTGGCCCTGGGTGCTAGGGGTCATGTAGAGGGCGCCCATGCTTCATTTATTGCCCATATGATCGTTCACAACTTCAAACAGCAAGTCTGTCCAAGAATTCTGCATCTGGGACTTGTAAGCGGCCCGCATTAGATTTAGGCCATATGCACGCGGGCCGCCTGGATCTTCATGTCAGGGAACGTATCTACAGGTGGCTCGCGGCCCGCTTCAACTTGCTTGTTTCACTCAGGCGGGCCGCCTGAGGGTTGATTTCAAAGATTTTCAAATCTTTTGTAATCATTAACCTGACCTTTCGGGTTCGAAGGGGTAACTTTGCGATTTGGCCCTCGATTATTTACCGATAAGGGCCTCGTGCCTTTTACCCGCACTGTTAAGTCCCCGGTTAGTTTAATTACTATCCGAAAAGCCTTAACTTTCATTGTTGACGCTTTTAACCCCTCGCATACGAATTTGATCATAACTTTCTCGTTTTTAAAACGGAACTTCGCGAAATTTATATAGTATATTCTAGTGAGTATATTTTACTGTTACAAAGCCTCGGGTTCGTCAAAGGGTCACTCAGAGGTGTTAATTAAACATGTTGACACAATTAACCCCTGTAGCTTGTAATTCCTCACTTTCTCCCGCGTTTCGCTCCGTACGATCCATGATTTATTCGTTTGAAGGTACGAGCATCATTTAGGGTTATTATACAGTATATTTACCCTTCGTTGACATTTATAACCCTCGAATTTACATACTTTCAAGGTTTGTCAACTTTAGTCCTTTATTTAATATCTAATGTCACGTGTAAACTCATGACACGTGTTAACACATTATTGGACACAAAATTTCGAGGTGTTACATCCTCACCCCCATAAAATAAATTTCGACCCGAGATTTACTCAAACAAGTAAGGGTATTTTTCTTTCATCGTGGACTCAACCTCCCACGTGAATTCGGGACCCCTACGGGCATCCCATTTGTCCTTTACTATAGGTACGTGCTTCCTTCGAAGCTTCTTTACCTGTCGATCTTCAATCGACAAAGGCTTCTCCACAAATTTCAAGCTCTCATCTATATGCACATCTGTGTGTGGGATCACCAATGATTCATCAGCGAAGCACTTCTTTAGATTGCAGATGTGGAACACATTGTGAATTCCATTGAGCTCCTCTGGTAAGTTTAGCTTATAGGCAACGGACCCGACACGTTCGATAACCTCGAAAGGTCCTATGTATCTCGGGCTTAGTTTGCCTTTCTTACCGAAACGCATCACTCCCTTCCAGGGTGATACTTTAAGTAACACTTTTTCACCTACTTCGAAGTGAAAATCTTTACGCTTTAAATCCGCGTAACTTTTCTGCCTATCTCGGGCAGCTTTGAGACGGTCTCGAATCTGGACAATCTTGTCCGTCGTCTCGAAAACTATCTCTGGTCCTGATAATTGGACATCTCCGCTCCTTCGTTCATTCACCAAAATATTCTCCAAGATCCGGAGAAGGAAATATGCACCTTCGACAGCGCACATCTGTCAGCCCTTAAAACCTCCGGCATCTTCCCGAAAGGGACGGTGTTCCGGCCATTTGATCGGAAAATCCGATCAGATATGGTCTCCGACGAGTGGATATGCTTCAATGCTTTTCCTTTCACCTTAGGGTTACAGTTTCCGTTTCCCGACTTTATCACCGAGTTCTTCGATACCACAAAAATCTGTTTTAGTCAAACAATGCCAATGCTATGGCGAGTCCTGCTTGTTCTTGATCAAATCAAGAACAACCATATTCCTGACCTTTCCATTCATGACCTCCCCTTAGCATATCGGCTTAGATGCCATGGTTCTTGCCCTTTTTTGTTCTATTCTACCTCCGGCGACCCACTGGTACTTCGTGCCACCAGGAATGAGGAGGAATGGAAGTCCAAGTTCTTCTTTGTAAAACGAGACTCAATCCCTGGTGGAACGGAATATCCAGTGCAGTGGTTGAGAAAGGGTAGGATTTAGGGCTTTAGGATGATCCTGTTTTGTATCTTGTTCCATATCCTGAACTGATCAATTTTCTTTTTACTGTTTTGTATGCAGCTGATTTTAGGAAGCTAGCACATCCTCTTGCAGATTCACAGAAAAGGATTGACGCTATCAGACTCCTTCCTGAAGCTGAAAGAAGTTTTAACCCGTCTCCACTGTCTCCAAGCCCTCTTTCCAGTGTTAACATGTCTGGTAAGGATCCTGTTCAATATCCTGCATACATGCTTTTATTTGAAATATTTAGGAAAGAATTTTTACTCCCTGTGTGCAGACTCCAGCAAAGTTCCGATCCTCCTTGACCTTGACGAGCTTGACAGTTATCCTACTCCTGTCATGGTCAAGAAAGAGACACCTGCTGCTACCAGCTCCAAGCCACTGCCGGCCCCCAAGGCTAACCCAAGGACCTGTGCTTCCACAGCAAAAAAGAGGAAGGGCTCTGAAATCAGTGCCCCTGGATCCGAGGGGTTCTCCTATGATGAACTCAGCTTTTCCGACTCCTTAGAGCCCATGACATCCTTCCTCAACAAGGTAATATCCTGCTACATATCCTGCATATATATCCTGATAGGATATCCTGATTAATATATTATGACCCATACCTGAATTTAACGTGCAGGGCCTTCAGCATTTGCTCCACCTGTACAACGATGCCTGCGGTACTATTGCATTCCACGAAGCCAGGATCAAACAGCTCTAAAGCACAGCTGCTGACCAAGGTGCCATCGCTGAAGCAAAGTCCCGGCATTACGAGAGCTTGATGAAAAAGGTCACCCAAGAGGCTGAGCTCAAAAATGCCACCGCAGAAATGGATCACGAGCAGGCCATGGTTTCTTTCCGGGAAGGGATCAAGGCCTCCGCCATCGTCTCCTTGCTACAAGCTCGTATCAAGATGGCCTACGAGGCCAAGGAGACAGGCCTCGTGTGCCCAACTTGGCCGGTGGACTCTTGGGTGGCCAAACTGAAGGAGCTTGGAGGAAAAGCTATGCCACTCCCTGCAGAAGCCGGTGAGTCCTCCAAGTCAGCAGAGGTGGTGGATCAGGCTGGAGACAAGAAGGATGCTGGAGCGGATGCTGGTGAGGATGCTGGGCAGGATGCTGGTGCTTATAAGCCGGAGAAGGTTGGAGAGGATGCCGCTATGTGAGGGCATCTGAGTGGGCGATGATGGATATTGATGCTTAGGCCGGAGCCCACTTTTTTAGATTTGATGGTTGTGGTCCCTTGAACAATTTACTTTTCTTGTCTTTAAACTTTCCTGCACTTAAACAATATGATGACCAAAGGTGGAGGGATCCTGAGTTTCAGGACGAAGCCCTTGGTTATCAGTTAGTATAGTTTATTTTGAATACTTTTAACAAGTGAAGGTGGAGGTGTCTTGGTTTCCAAGACGAAGCCTTCATTTGTTAAGTAAATATGTTGAAAAACTAATCATGCTTTTGGTGGATGGGTCTCGGTTTGAGACGAAGCCAAAAGCATAATCTTTTGCTATGTTAATAATATAACCCTTTTTTGGCTTTACTCCTTTCATTACATGAATTTTATTTATGAAAATTGTTTTGTTTGAGAATTCTTGGAAATATTATGGCTACCTCGAAAGGTCCTATGTATCTCGGGCTTAGTTTGCCTTTCTTACCGAAACGCATCACTCCCTTCCAGGGTGATACTTTAAGTAACACTTTTTCACCTACTTCGAAGTGAAAATCTTTACGCTTTGGATCCGCGTAACTTTTCTGCCTATCTCGGGCAGCTTTGAGACGGTCTCGAATCTGGACAATCTTGTCCGTCGTCTCGAAAACTATCTCTGGTCCTGATAATTGGACATCTCCAACTTCCGCCCAACAAACAGGCGATCTACACTTTCTACCGTATAATGCCTCGAAAGGCGCAGCCTTAATGCTGGTATGGTAGCTATTGTTGTAGGAGAATTCGATTAGTGGTAGGTTCTTGTCCCAACTACCACCCAAATCGATAGCACATGCACGTAGCATGTCTTCCAACGTCTGAATAGTACGCCCACTCTGACCGTCTGTCTGAGGATGGTAAGCCGTACTAAAATTCAAACGTGTGCCCAAAGATTGCTGGAAACTCTTCCAGAAATGCGACGTGTATCTAGTATCCCGGTCAGAGATAATAGACACAGGTATGCCATGCAAGGCTACAATCTTATCAACGTATAACTGGGCTAACATATCGGAGCTATAAGTCTCCTTGATGGGTAAGAAATGAGCTGACTTAGTCAGTCCATCGACTATAACCCATATTGTGTCATTTCCTTTCCTTGTCTTGGGTAACTTGGTAATAAAATCCATAGTTACACATTCCCACTTCCATTCGGGAAGTTCAGGCTGTTGTAGCAAGCCAGATGGCTTTTGATGCTCAGCCTTGACTTGCGCACAAGTTAAGCATTTTGCTACATAGGCGGCTACAGACTTTTTCAAGCCTATCCACCAATAATTTGCCTTTAGATCCTGATACATCTTATCAGCTCCCGGATGAACAAAATATTTGGAACTATGGGCTTCCTAGAGGATAACATCTCGTAGTCCTCCATAAATCGGAACCCATATTCGTCCATTCAATCGTAAAATTCCGTCCTTGCTAAGAGTTAACTGCTCCTCAGTTACTCCCAGCTTCTCTTTAGGATAGTTAGCCTCCAACACAGCTTCTCGTTGTGCAGCTAACAACCTTTCAATCAAATTATTCTTCACTTCAATGCTCTTGGCATTGATTCGGATGGGTTTCACCCTTTCCTTTCTACTTAAGGCATCAGCGACTACATTCGCCTTGCCGGGATGATATCTGATTTCATAATCATAATCATTTAAAGTCTCCATCCAAGGGCGTTGCCTCATGTTTAGCTCCTTCTGATTAAACAGATGTTGAAGGCTCTTATGATCAGAATAGATCACAAACTTGATACCATACAGATAATGCCTCCACAGTTTTAGTGCGAACACAACGGCACCCAGCTCCAAGTCATGGGTGGTGTAATTCTTTT